>NW_027259892.1:0-21223 GCF_045791955.1 Oncorhynchus clarkii lewisi
CTCCTCTAACCCTAACCCTAACCCTAACCCTAACCCTAACCCTAACCCTAACCCTAACCCTAACCCTAACCCTAACCCTAACCCTAACCCTAACCCTAACCCTAACCCTAACCCTAACCCTAACCCTAACCCTAACCCTAACCCTAACCCTAACCCTAACCCTAACCCTAACCCTAACCCTAACCCTAACCCTAACCCTAACCCTAACCCTAACCCTAACCCTAACCCTAACCCTAACCCTAACCCTAACCCTAACCCTAACCCTAACCCTAACCCTAACCCTAACCCTAACCCTAACCCTAACCCTAACCCTAACCCTAACCCTAACCCTAACCCTAACCCTAACCCTAACCCTAACCCTAACCCTAACCCTAACCCTAACCCTAACCCTAACCCTAACCCTAACCCTAACCCTAACCCTAACCCTAACCCTAACCCTAACCCTAACCCTAACCCTAACCCTAACCCTAACCCTAACCCTAACCCTAACCCTAACCCTAACCCTAACCCTAACCCTAACCCTAACCCTAACCCTAACCCTAACCCTAACCCTAACCCTAACCCTAACCCTAACCCTAACCCTAACCCTAACCCTAACCCTAACCCTAACCCTAACCCTAACCCTAACCCTAACCCTAACCCTAACCCTAACCCTAACCCTAACCCTAACCCTAACCCTAACCCTAACCCTAACCCTAACCCTAACCCTAACCCTAACCCTAACCCTAACCCTAACCCTAACCCTAACCCTAACCCTAACCCTAACCCTAACCCTAACCCTAACCCTAACCCTAACCCTAACCCTAACCCTAACCCTAACCCTAACCCTAACCCTAACCCTAACCCTAACCCTAACCCTAACCCTAACCCTAACCCTAACCCTAACCCTAACCCTAACCCTAACCCTAACCCTAACCCTAACCCTAACCCTAACCCTAACCCTAACCCTAACCCTAACCCTAACCCTAACCCTAACCCTAACCCTAACCCTAACCCTAACCCTAACCCTAACCCTAACCCTAACCCTAACCCTAACCCTAACCCTAACCCTAACCCTAACCCTAACCCTAACCCTAACCCTAACCCTAACCCTAACCCTAACCCTAACCCTAACCCTAACCCTAACCCTAACCCTAACCCTAACCCTAACCCTAACCCTAACCCTAACCCTAACCCTAACCCTAACCCTAACCCTAACCCTAACCCTAACCCTAACCCTAACCCTAACCCTAACCCTAACCCTAACCCTAACCCTAACCCTAACCCTAACCCTAACCCTAACCCTAACCCTAACCCTAACCCTAACCCTAACCCTAACCCTAACCCTAACCCTAACCCTAACCCTAACCCTAACCCTAACCCTAACCCTAACCCTAACCCTAACCCTAACCCTAACCCTAACCCTAACCCTAACCCTAACCCTAACCCTAACCCTAACCCTAACCCTAACCCTAACCCTAACCCTAACCCTAACCCTAACCCTAACCCTAACCCTAACCCTAACCCTAACCCTAACCCTAACCCTAACCCTAACCCTAACCCTAACCCTAACCCTAACCCTAACCCTAACCCTAACCCTAACCCTAACCCTAACCCTAACCCTAACCCTAACCCTAACCCTAACCCTAACCCTAACCCTAACCCTAACCCTAACCCTAACCCTAACCCTAACCCTAACCCTAACCCTAACCCTAACCCTAACCCTAACCCTAACCCTAACCCTAACCCTAACCCTAACCCTAACCCTAACCCTAACCCTAACCCTAACCCTAACCCTAACCCTAACCCTAACCCTAACCCTAACCCTAACCCTAACCCTAACCCTAACCCTAACCCTAACCCTAACCCTAACCCTAACCCTAACCCTAACCCTAACCCTAACCCTAACCCTAACCCTAACCCTAACCCTAACCCTAACCCTAACCCTAACCCTAACCCTAACCCTAACCCTAACCCTAACCCTAACCCTAACCCTAACCCTAACCCTAACCCTAACCCTAACCCTAACCCTAACCCTAACCCTAACCCTAACCCTAACCCTAACCCTAACCCTAACCCTAACCCTAACCCTAACCCTAACCCTAACCCTAACCCTAACCCTAACCCTAACCCTAACCCTAACCCTAACCCTAACCCTAACCCTAACCCTAACCCTAACCCTAACCCTAACCCTAACCCTAACCCTAACCCTAACCCTAACCCTAACCCTAACCCTAACCCTAACCCTAACCCTAACCCTAACCCTAACCCTAACCCTAACCCTAACCCTAACCCTAACCCTAACCCTAACCCTAACCCTAACCCTAACCCTAACCCTAACCCTAACCCTAACCCTAACCCTAACCCTAACCCTAACCCTAACCCTAACCCTAACCCTAACCCTAACCCTAACCCTAACCCTAACCCTAACCCTAACCCTAACCCTAACCCTAACCCTAACCCTAACCCTAACCCTAACCCTAACCCTAACCCTAACCCTAACCCTAACCCTAACCCTAACCCTAACCCTAACCCTAACCCTAACCCTAACCCTAACCCTAACCCTAACCCTAACCCTAACCCTAACCCTAACCCTAACCCTAACCCTAACCCTAACCCTAACCCTAACCCTAACCCTAACCCTAACCCTAACCCTAACCCTAACCCTAACCCTAACCCTAACCCTAACCCTAACCCTAACCCTAACCCTAACCCTAACCCTAACCCTAACCCTAACCCTAACCCTAACCCTAACCCTAACCCTAACCCTAACCCTAACCCTAACCCTAACCCTAACCCTAACCCTAACCCTAACCCTAACCCTAACCCTAACCCTAACCCTAACCCTAACCCTAACCCTAACCCTAACCCTAACCCTAACCCTAACCCTAACCCTAACCCTAACCCTAACCCTAACCCTAACCCTAACCCTAACCCTAACCCTAACCCTAACCCTAACCCTAACCCTAACCCTAACCCTAACCCTAACCCTAACCCTAACCCTAACCCTAACCCTAACCCTAACCCTAACCCTAACCCTAACCCTAACCCTAACCCTAACCCTAACCCTAACCCTAACCCTAACCCTAACCCTAACCCTAACCCTAACCCTAACCCTAACCCTAACCCTAACCCTAACCCTAACCCTAACCCTAACCCTAACCCTAACCCTAACCCTAACCCTAACCCTAACCCTAACCCTAACCCTAACCCTAACCCTAACCCTAACCCTAACCCTAACCCTAACCCTAACCCTAACCCTAACCCTAACCCTAACCCTAACCCTAACCCTAACCCTAACCCTAACCCTAACCCTAACCCTAACCCTAACCCTAACCCTAACCCTAACCCTAACCCTAACCCTAACCCTAACCCTAACCCTAACCCTAACCCTAACCCTAACCCTAACCCTAACCCTAACCCTAACCCTAACCCTAACCCTAACCCTAACCCTAACCCTAACCCTAACCCTAACCCTAACCCTAACCCTAACCCTAACCCTAACCCTAACCCTAACCCTAACCCTAACCCTAACCCTAACCCTAACCCTAACCCTAACCCTAACCCTAACCCTAACCCTAACCCTAACCCTAACCCTAACCCTAACCCTAACCCTAACCCTAACCCTAACCCTAACCCTAACCCTAACCCTAACCCTAACCCTAACCCTAACCCTAACCCTAACCCTAACCCTAACCCTAACCCTAACCCTAACCCTAACCCTAACCCTAACCCTAACCCTAACCCTAACCCTAACCCTAACCCTAACCCTAACCCTAACCCTAACCCTAACCCTAACCCTAACCCTAACCCTAACCCTAACCCTAACCCTAACCCTAACCCTAACCCTAACCCTAACCCTAACCCTAACCCTAACCCTAACCCTAACCCTAACCCTAACCCTAACCCTAACCCTAACCCTAACCCTAACCCTAACCCTAACCCTAACCCTAACCCTAACCCTAACCCTAACCCTAACCCTAACCCTAACCCTAACCCTAACCCTAACCCTAACCCTAACCCTAACCCTAACCCTAACCCTAACCCTAACCCTAACCCTAACCCTAACCCTAACCCTAACCCTAACCCTAACCCTAACCCTAACCCTAACCCTAACCCTAACCCTAACCCTAACCCTAACCCTAACCCTAACCCTAACCCTAACCCTAACCCTAACCCTAACCCCTAACCCTAACCCTAACCCTAACCCTAACCCTAACCCTAACCCTAACCCTAACCCTAACCCTAACCCTAACCCTAACCCTAACCCTAACCCTAACCCTAACCCTAACCCTAACCCTAACCCTAACCCTAACCCTAACCCTAACCCTAACCCTAACCCTAACCCTAACCCTAACCCTAACCCTAACCCTAACCCTAACCCTAACCCTAACCCTAACCCTAACCCTAACCCTAACCCTAACCCTAACCCTAACCCTAACCCTAACCCTAACCCTAACCCTAACCCTAACCCTAACCCTAACCCTAACCCTAACCCTAACCCTAATCCTCATCCTCATCCTCATCCTAGTCCCTCATCCTAGTCCCTCATCCTCATCCTCATCCTAACCCTAGTCCCTCATCCTCATCCTCATCCTCATCCCTAGTCCTCATCCTCATCCTCATCCTCATCCCTAGTCCTCATCCTAATCCTCATCCTAGTCCCTCATCCTAGTCCCTCATCCTCAGTCCTCATCCTAATCCCTGATCCTAGTCCCTCATCCTCATCCTCATCCTCATCCCTCAGTCCCTAGTCCTAGTCCTCATCCTAGTCCCTAGTCCTCATCCCTAATCCTAGTCCCTAGTCCTAATCCTCATCCTAGTCCTCATCCTAGTCCTCATCCCTCATCCTCAGTCCCTGAGTCCTCATCCTAGTCCCTCATCCCTCAGTCCCTAGTCCCTCATCCCTAGTCCTAGTCCCTAGTCCTCATCCTAGTCCTAATCCCTAATCCTCATCCTAGTCCCTCATCCTAGTCCCTAATCCTAGTCCTAGTCCCTAATCCTAACCCTAACCCTAACCCTAACCCTAACCCTAACCCTAACCCTAACCCTAACCCTAACCCTAACCCTAACCCTAACCCTAACCCTAACCCTAACCCTAACCCTAACCCTAACCCTAACCCTAACCCTAACCCTAACCCTAACCCTAACCCTAACCCTAACCCTAACCCTAACCCTAACCCTAACCCTAACCCTAACCCTAACCCTAACCCTAACCCTAACCCTAACCCTAACCCTAACCCTAACCCTAACCCTAACCCTAACCCTAACCCTAACCCTAACCCTAACCCTAACCCTAACCCTAACCCTAACCCTAACCCTAACCCTAACCCTAACCCTAACCCTAACCCTAACCCTAACCCTAACCCTAACCCTAACCCTAACCCTAACCCTAACCCTAACCCTAACCCTAACCCTAACCCTAACCCTAACCCTAACCCTAACCCTAACCCTAACCCTAACCCTAACCCTAACCCTAACCCTAACCCTAACCCTAACCCTAACCCTAACCCTAACCCTAACCCTAACCCTAACCCTAACCCTAACCCTAACCCTAACCCTAACCCTAACCCTAACCCCTAACCCTAACCCTAACCCTAACCCTAACCCTAACCCTAACCCTAACCCTAACCCTAACCCTAACCCTAACCCTAACCCTAACCCTAACCCTAACCCTAACCCTAACCCTAACCCTAACCCTAACCCTAACCCTAACCCTAACCCTAACCCTAACCCTAACCCTAACCCTAACCCTAACCCTAACCCTAACCCTAACCCTAACCCTAACCCTAACCCTAACCCTAACCCTAACCCTAACCCTAACCCTAACCCTAACCCTAACCCTAACCCTAACCCTAACCCTAACCCTAACCCTAACCCTAACCCTAACCCTAACCCTAACCCTAACCCTAACCCTAACCCTAACCCTAACCCTAACCCTAACCCTAACCCTAACCCTAACCCTAACCCTAACCCTAACCCTAACCCTAACCCTAACCCTAACCCTAACCCTAACCCTAACCCTAACCCTAACCCTAACCCTAACCCTAACCCTAACCCTAACCCTAACCCTAACCCTAACCCTAACCCTAACCCTAACCCTAACCCTAACCCTAACCCTAACCCTAACCCTAACCCTAACCCTAACCCTAACCCTAACCCTAACCCTAACCCTAACCCTAACCCTAACCCTAACCCTAACCCTAACCCTAACCCTAACCCTAACCCTAACCCTAACCCTAACCCTAACCCTAACCCTAACCCTAACCCTAACCCTAACCCTAACCCTAACCCTAACCCTAACCCTAACCCTAACCCTAACCCTAACCCTAACCCTAACCCTAACCCTAACCCTAACCCTAACCCTAACCCTAACCCTAACCCTAACCCTAACCCTAACCCTAACCCTAACCCTAACCCTAACCCTAACCCTAACCCTAACCCTAACCCTAACCCTAACCCTAACCCTAACCCTAACCCTAACCCTAACCCTAACCCTAACCCTAACCCTAACCCTAACCCTAACCCTAACCCTAACCCTAACCCTAACCCTAACCCTAACCCTAACCCTAACCCTAACCCTAACCCTAACCCTAACCCTAACCCTAACCCTAACCCTAACCCTAACCCTAACCCTAACCCTAACCCTAACCCTAACCCTAACCCTAACCCTAACCCTAACCCTAACCCTAACCCTAACCCTAACCCTAACCCTAACCCTAACCCTAACCCTAACCCTAACCCTAACCCTAACCCTAACCCTAACCCTAACCCTAACCCTAACCCTAACCTAACCCTAACCCTAACCCTAACCCTAACCCTAACCCCCTAACCCTAACCCTAACCCTAACCCTAACCCTAACCCTCATCCTCTAACCCTAACCCTGCCTCTAAGTATAACTTGCATCCTCATTGTAGTCCTCGTCCTCGTCCTCATCCTCGTCCCTAGTCCCTCATCCCTAGTCCTCATCCTAGTCCTCATCCTCATCCCTAGTCCCTCATCCTCAGTCCTCGTCCCTCATCCCTCATCCTCCTCATCCTCCCTCATCCTAGTCCTCCTCATCCTCATCCTCAGTACCTCATCCCTCATCCTCAGTCCTCGTCCTCATCCTCGTCCTCCAGTCCCTAGTACCTCATCCTAGTCCCTCGTCCCTCAGTCCTCATCCTCAGTCCCTCGTCCCTAGTCCTCGTCCTCATCCTGAGTCCTCAGTCCCTCGTCCTCATCCTAGTCCTCGTCCCTCGTCCCTGAGTCCTCGTCCCTCGTCCTCATCCTCATCCCTGCCTACCTCATCCCTCGTCCCTCAGTCCTCAGTCCTCGTCCCTCAGTCCTCCTCCCTCATCCTCAGTCCCTCGTCCCTCATCCTCGTCCTAGTCCTCAGTCCTCATCCTCATCCTCGTCCCTCCGTCCCTCATCCTCATCCTCGTCCTCGTACCTCGTCCTCATCCTCCTCCTCGTCCTCCTCCTCATCCTCGTCCCTAGTACCTCGTCCTCATCCTCGTCCCTCGTCCCTCCTACCTCGTACCTCGTCCCTCATCCTCGTCCTCATCCTCCTCCTCGTCCCTCCTCCCTCATCCTCGTCCTCGTCCTCATCCTCCTCCCTCATCCTCATCCTCCTCCCTCCTCGTCCCTCAGTCCTCCTCCTCGTCCTCCTCCCTCCTCCTCCTCCTCCTACCTCCTCCTCCTCCTCCTCCTCCTCCTCCTCCCTCCTCCTCCTCATCCTCCTCCCTCATCCTCCTCCTCCTCCTCCTCGTCCTCCTCCTCCTCCTCATCCTCCTCTCCTCCTCCTCCTCATCCTCCTACCTCCTCCTGGTCCTCGTCCTCCTCCTGTCCTCATCCTCCTACCTCCTCCCGTCCTCCTCCAGTCCTCCTCCTCCCTCCTCCTCCTCCTCCTCCTCCCTCCTCCTCCCTCCTCCTCCTCCTCCCTCCTCCCTCCTCCTCCTCCCTCCTCCTCCTCCTCCTCCTCCTCCTCCTCCTCCTCCTCCTCCTCCTCCTCCTCCTCGTCCTCCTCCTCCTCCTCCTCCCTCCTCCCTCCTCCTCCTCCTCCTCCTCCTCCTCCTCCTCCTCCTCCTCCTCCTCCTCCTCCTCCTCCTCCTCCTCCTCCTCCTCCCTCCTCCTCCTCCCTCCTCCTCCTCCTCCTCCTCCTCCTCCTCCTCCTCCTCCTCCTCCTCCTCCTCCTCCTCCTCCTCCTCCCTCCTCCTCCTCCTCCTCCTCCTCCCTCCTCCTCCTCCTCCTCCTCCTCCTCCTCCTCTCCTCCTCCCTCCTCCTCCTCCTCCTCCCTCCTCCTCCTCCTCCTCCTCCTCCTCCTCCCTCCTCCCTCCTCCCTCCTCCCTCCTCCCTCCTCCTCCTCCTCCTCCTCCTCCTCCTCCTACCTCGTCCTCCTCCTCCTCCTCCTCCTCCCTCCTCCTCCTCCTCCTCCTCCTCCTCCTCCTCCTCCTCCTCCTCCTCGTCCTCCTCATCCTCCTCCTACCTCCTCCTCCCTCCTCCTCCTCGTCCTCCTCCTCGTACCTCATCCTCCTCCTCCTCCGTCCCTCCTCCTCCTCCCTCCTCCTCCTCCCTAGTACCTCATCCCTCCTCCTCCTATCCTCCTCCCTCCTCCTCGTCCCTCCTCCTCCTAGTCCCTCGTCCTCATCCTCCTCATCCTCGTCCCTAGTCCTCATCCTCGTCCTCGTCCTCATCCTCATCCTCGTCCTCATCCTCATCCTAGTCCTCGTCCCTCATCCTCGTCCCTAGTCCCTCAGTCCCTCGTACCTCGTCCCTCGTCCCTCGTCCTCATCCCTCGTCCTCGTCCTCGTCCCTCATCCTCGTCCCTCCGTCCCTCGTCCCTAGTACCTCCTCATCCTCGTCCCTGAGTCCTCATCCTAGTCCCTCAGTCCCTCATCCCTCACTCCTCAGTCCCTCAGTCCCTCATCCTCAGTACCTCAGTCCCTGAGTCCTCATCCTCGTCCCTAGTCCCTCATCCTCGTCCCTCAGTCCTCGTCCCTCATCCTCGTCCCTCATCCTCAGTCCTCGTACCTCATCCCTCATCCCTCGTCCCTCATCCCTCATTCCCTCCGTCCCTCATCCCTCGTCCCTACCTCCTCCTCCTCATCCTCACTCCTCCGTCCCTCGTCCCTCGTCCCTCGTCCTCGTCCCTCATCCTCGTCCTCATCCTCGTCCCTCGTCCCTCCGTCCCTCAGTCCTCGTCCTCGTCCCTAGTCCTCCTACCTAGTCCCTCCTCCTCCATCCTCATCCCTCGTCCCTCATCCTCATCCTCGTCCCTAGTACCTAGTCCTCGTCCCTCATCCTCCGTCCCTCGTCCCTCCGTCCCTCGTCCCTCATCCTCCTCCTCGTCCTCCTCATCCCTCGTACCTCGTCCCTCATCCCTCATCCCTCGTCCCTCATCCCTCGTCCCTCATCCTCCATCCCTCACTCCTCGTCCCTCGTCCCTAATCCCTCGTCCCTCATCCCTCACTCCTCATCCTCATCCCTCCTCCCTCATCCCTCATCCTCGTCCTCATCCCTCCTCCTCATCCCTCATCCCTCATCCCTCCGTCCCTCGTCCCTCGTCCCTCATCCCTCATCCTACTCCTAGTACCTCGTCCCTCGTCCCTCCTCCTCATCCCTCACTCCTCATCCTCACTCCTCACTCCTCATCCTCACTCCTCACTCCTCATCCCTCGTCCCTACCTCCTCATCCTCACTCCTCCTCCCTCGTCCTCCATCCTCACTCCTCATCCCTAGTCCCTCCATCCCTCATCCTCCTCCTCCCTCCTCCTCATCCTCCTCCCTCACTCCTCCTCCTCGTCCCTCCTCCTCCTCCCTAGTCCTCATCCCTCATCCCTCACTCCTCATACCTCCTCCCTCCTCCTCATCCTCCTCCTCCTCCTCCTCCTCCCTCATACCTAATCCTAACCCTAATCCCTAACTCCTCATCCTACCCTAACCCTAACCCTAATCCCTAACCCTAATCCCTAATCCCTAACCCCTAACCCTAACCCTAACCCTAACCCTAACCCTAATCCCTAATCCTCATCCTAACTCCTAATCCTCATCCTCATCCTAACCCTAACCCTAATCCCTAATCCCTCATCCTACCCTAACCCTAATCCCTAACCCTAACCCTCACCCTCATACCTCCTAACCCTAACCCTAACCCTAATCCCTAACCCTAACCCTCATCCCTAATCCTAAGTCCCTAACCCTAGTCCCTAACCCTAACCCTAATCCCTAACCCTAACCCTAACCCTAATCCCTAACCCTAATCCCTAATCCCTAAGTCCCTAACCCTAACCCTAACCCTAACCCTAACCCTAGTCCTAACCCTAACCCTAACCCTAACCCTAACCCTAACCCTAACCCTAACCCTAACCCTAACCCTAACCCTAACCCTAACCCTATCCCTAACCCTAACCCTAACCCTAACCCTAACCCTAACCCTAACCCTAACCCTAACCCTAACCCTAACCCTAACCCTAACCCTAACCCTAACCCTAACCCTAACCCTAACCCTAACCCTAACCCTAACCCTAACCCTAACCCTAACCCTAACCCTAACCCTAACCCTAACCCTAACCCTAACCCTAACCCTAACCCTAACCCTAACCCTAACCCTAACCCTAACCCTAACCCTAACCCTAACCCTAACCCTAACCCTAACCCTAACCCTAACCCTAACCCTAACCCTAACCCTAACCCTAACCCTAACCCTAACCCTAACCCTAACCCTAACCCTAACCCTAACCCTAACCCTAACCCTAACCCTAACCCTAACCCTAACCCTAACCCTAACCCTAACCCTAACCCTAACCCTAACCCTAACCCTAACCCTAACCCTAACCCTAACCCTAACCCTAACCCTAACCCTAACCCTAACCCTAACCCTAACCCTAACCCTAACCCTAACCCTAACCCTAACCCTAACCCTAACCCTAACCCTAACCCTAACCCTAACCCTAACCCTAACCCTAACCCTAACCCTAACCCTAACCCTAACCCTAACCCTAACCCTAACCCTAACCCTAACCCTAACCCTAACCCTAACCCTAACCCTAACCCTAACCCTAACCCTAACCCTAACCCTAACCCTAACCCTAACCCTAACCCTAACCCTAACCCTAACCCTAACCCTAACCCTAACCCTAACCCTAACCCTAACCCTAACCCTAACCCTAACCCTAACCCTAACCCTAACCCTAACCCTAACCCTAACCCTAACCCTAACCCTAACCCTAACCCTAACCCTAACCCTAACCCTAACCCTAACCCTAACCCTAACCCTAACCCTAACCCTAACCCTAACCCTAACCCTAACCCTAACCCTAACCCTAACCCTAACCCTAACCCTAACCCTAACCCTAACCCTAACCCTAACCCTAACCCTAACCCTAACCCTAACCCTAACCCTAACCCTAACCCTAACCCTAACCCTAACCCTAACCCTAACCCTAACCCTAACCCTAACCCTAACCCTAACCCTAACCCTAACCCTAACCCTAACCCTAACCCTAACCCTAACCCTAACCCTAACCCTAACCCTAACCCTAACCCTAACCCTAACCCTAACCCTAACCCTAACCCTAACCCTAACCCTAACCCTAACCCTAACCCTAACCCTAACCCTAACCCTAACCCTAACCCTAACCCTAACCCTAACCCTAACCCTAACCCTAACCCTAACCCTAACCCTAACCCTAACCCTAACCCTAACCCTAACCCTAACCCTAACCCTAACCCTAACCCTAACCCTAACCCTAACCCTAACCCTAACCCTAACCCTAACCCTAACCCTAACCCTAACCCTAACCCTAACCCTAACCCTAACCCTAACCCTAACCCTAACCCTAACCCTAACCCTAACCCTAACCCTAACCCTAACCCTAACCCTAACCCTAACCCTAACCCTAACCCTAACCCTAACCCTAACCCTAACCCTAACCCTAACCCTAACCCTAACCCTAACCCTAACCCTAACCCTAACCCTAACCCTAACCCTAACCCTAACCCTAACCCTAACCCTAACCCTAACCCTAACCCTAACCCTAACCCTAACCCTAACCCTAACCCTAACCCTAACCCTAACCCTAACCCTAACCCTAACCCTAACCCTAACCCTAACCCTAACCCTAACCCTAACCCTAACCCTAACCCTAACCCTAACCCTAACCCTAACCCTAACCCTAACCCTAACCCTAACCCTAACCCTAACCCTAACCCTAACCCTAACCCTAACCCTAACCCTAACCCTAACCCTAACCCTAACCCTAACCCTAACCCTAACCCTAACCCTAACCCTAACCCTAACCCTAACCCTAACCCTAACCCTAACCCTAACCCTAACCCTAACCCTAACCCTAACCCTAACCCTAACCCTAACCCTAACCCTAACCCTAACCCTAACCCTAACCCTAACCCTAACCCTAACCCTAACCCTAACCCTAACCCTAACCCTAACCCTAACCCTAACCCTAACCCTAACCCTAACCCTAACCCTAACCCTAACCCTAACCCTAACCCTAACCCTAACCCTAACCCTAACCCTAACCCTAACCCTAACCCTAACCCTAACCCTAACCCTAACCCTAACCCTAACCCTAACCCTAACCCTAACCCTAACCCTAACCCTAACCCTAACCCTAACCCTAACCCTAACCCTAACCCTAACCCTAACCCTAACCCTAACCCTAACCCTAACCCTAACCCTAACCCTAACCCTAACCCTAACCCTAACCCTAACCCTAACCCTAACCCTAACCCTAACCCTAACCCTAACCCTAACCCTAACCCTAACCCTAACCCTAACCCTAACCCTAACCCTAACCCTAACCCTAACCCTAACCCTAACCCTAACCCTAACCCTAACCCTAACCCTAACCCTAACCCTAACCCTAACCCTAACCCTAACCCTAACCCTAACCCTAACCCTAACCCTAACCCTAACCCTAACCCTAACCCTAACCCTAACCCTAACCCTAACCCTAACCCTAACCCTAACCCTAACCCTAACCCTAACCCTAACCCTAACCCTAACCCTAACCCTAACCCTAACCCTAACCCTAACCCTAACCCTAACCCTAACCCTAACCCTAACCCTAACCCTAACCCTAACCCTAACCCTAACCCTAACCCTAACCCTAACCCTAACCCTAACCCTAACCCTAACCCTAACCCTAACCCTAACCCTAACCCTAACCCTAACCCTAACCCTAACCCTAACCCTAACCCTAACCCTAACCCTAACCCTAACCCTAACCCTAACCCTAACCCTAACCCTAACCCTAACCCTAACCCTAACCCTAACCCTAACCCTAACCCTAACCCTAACCCTAACCCTAACCCTAACCCTAACCCTAACCCTAACCCTAACCCTAACCCTAACCCTAACCCTAACCCTAACCCTAACCCTAACCCTAACCCTAACCCTAACCCTAACCCTAACCCTAACCCTAACCCTAACCCTAACCCTAACCCTAACCCTAACCCTAACCCTAACCCTAACCCTAACCCTAACCCTAACCCTAACCCTAACCCTAACCCTAACCCTAACCCTAACCCTAACCCTAACCCTAACCCTAACCCTAACCCTAACCCTAACCCTAACCCTAACCCTAACCCTAACCCTAACCCTAACCCTAACCCTAACCCTAACCCTAACCCTAACCCTAACCCTAACCCTAACCCTAACCCTAACCCTAACCCTAACCCTAACCCTAACCCTAACCCTAACCCTAACCCTAACCCTAACCCTAACCCTAACCCTAACCCTAACCCTAACCCTAACCCTAACCCTAACCCTAACCCTAACCCTAACCCTAACCCTAACCCTAACCCTAACCCTAACCCTAACCCTAACCCTAACCCTAACCCTAACCCTAACCCTAACCCTAACCCTAACCCTAACCCTAACCCTAACCCTAACCCTAACCCTAACCCTAACCCTAACCCTAACCCTAACCCTAACCCTAACCCTAACCCTAACCCTAACCCTAACCCTAACCCTAACCCTAACCCTAACCCTAACCCTAACCCTAACCCTAACCCTAACCCTAACCCTAACCCTAACCCTAACCCTAACCCTAACCCTAACCCTAACCCTAACCCTAACCCTAACCCTAACCCTAACCCTAACCCTAACCCTAACCCTAACCCTAACCCTAACCCTAACCCTAACCCTAACCCTAACCCTAACCCTAACCCTAACCCTAACCCTAACCCTAACCCTAACCCTAACCCTAACCCTAACCCTAACCCTAACCCTAACCCTAACCCTAACCCTAACCCTAACCCTAACCCTAACCCTAACCCTAACCCTAACCCTAACCCTAACCCTAACCCTAACCCTAACCCTAACCCTAACCCTAACCCTAACCCTAACCCTAACCCTAACCCTAACCCTAACCCTAACCCTAACCCTAACCCTAACCCTAACCCTAACCCTAACCCTAACCCTAACCCTAACCCTAACCCTAACCCTAACCCTAACCCTAACCCTAACCCTAACCCTAACCCTAACCCTAACCCTAACCCTAACCCTAACCCTAACCCTAACCCTAACCCTAACCCTAACCCTAACCCTAACCCTAACCCTAACCCTAACCCTAACCCTAACCCTAACCCTAACCCTAACCCTAACCCTAACCCTAACCCTAACCCTAACCCTAACCCTAACCCTAACCCTAACCCTAACCCTAACCCTAACCCTAACCCTAACCCTAACCCTAACCCTAACCCTAACCCTAACCCTAACCCTAACCCTAACCCTAACCCTAACCCTAACCCTAACCCTAACCCTAACCCTAACCCTAACCCTAACCCTAACCCTAACCCTAACCCTAACCCTAACCCTAACCCTAACCCTAACCCTAACCCTAACCCTAACCCTAACCCTAACCCTAACCCTAACCCTAACCCTAACCCTAACCCTAACCCTAACCCTAACCCTAACCCTAACCCTAACCCTAACCCTAACCCTAACCCTAACCCTAACCCTAACCCTAACCCTAACCCTAACCCTAACCCTAACCCTAACCCTAACCCTAACCCTAACCCTAACCCTAACCCTAACCCTAACCCTAACCCTAACCCTAACCCTAACCCTAACCCTAACCCTAACCCTAACCCTAACCCTAACCCTAACCCTAACCCTAACCCTAACCCTAACCCTAACCCTAACCCTAACCCTAACCCTAACCCTAACCCTAACCCTAACCCTAACCCTAACCCTAACCCTAACCCTAACCCTAACCCTAACCCTAACCCTAACCCTAACCCTAACCCTAACCCTAACCCTAACCCTAACCCTAACCCTAACCCTAACCCTAACCCTAACCCTAACCCTAACCCTAACCCTAACCCTAACCCTAACCCTAACCCTAACCCTAACCCTAACCCTAACCCTAACCCTAACCCTAACCCTAACCCTAACCCTAACCCTAACCCTAACCCTAACCCTAACCCTAACCCTAACCCTAACCCTAACCCTAACCCTAACCCTAACCCTAACCCTAACCCTAACCCTAACCCTAACCCTAACCCTAACCCTAACCCTAACCCTAACCCTAACCCTAACCCTAACCCTAACCCTAACCCTAACCCTAACCCTAACCCTAACCCTAACCCTAACCCTAACCCTAACCCTAACCCTAACCCTAACCCTAACCCTAACCCTAACCCTAACCCTAACCCTAACCCTAACCCTAACCCTAACCCTAACCCTAACCCTAACCCTAACCCTAACCCTAACCCTAACCCTAACCCTAACCCTAACCCTAACCCTAACCCTAACCCTAACCCTAACCCTAACCCTAACCCTAACCCTAACCCTAACCCTAACCCTAACCCTAACCCTAACCCTAACCCTAACCCTAACCCTAACCCTAACCCTAACCCTAACCCTAACCCTAACCCTAACCCTAACCCTAACCCTAACCCTAACCCTAACCCTAACCCTAACCCTAACCCTAACCCTAACCCTAACCCTAACCCTAACCCTAACCCTAACCCTAACCCTAACCCTAACCCTAACCCTAACCCTAACCCTAACCCTAACCCTAACCCTAACCCTAACCCTAACCCTAACCCTAACCCTAACCCTAACCCTAACCCTAACCCTAACCCTAACCCTAACCCTAACCCTAACCCTAACCCTAACCCTAACCCTAACCCTAACCCTAACCCTAACCCTAACCCTAACCCTAACCCTAACCCTAACCCTAACCCTAACCCTAACCCTAACCCTAACCCTAACCCTAACCCTAACCCTAACCCTAACCCTAACCCTAACCCTAACCCTAACCCTAACCCTAACCCTAACCCTAACCCTAACCCTAACCCTAACCCTAACCCTAACCCTAACCCTAACCCTAACCCTAACCCTAACCCTAACCCTAACCCTAACCCTAACCCTAACCCTAACCCTAACCCTAACCCTAACCCTAACCCTAACCCTAACCCTAACCCTAACCCTAACCCTAACCCTAACCCTAACCCTAACCCTAACCCTAACCCTAACCCTAACCCTAACCCTAACCCTAACCCTAACCCTAACCCTAACCCTAACCCTAACCCTAACCCTAACCCTAACCCTAACCCTAACCCTAACCCTAACCCTAACCCTAACCCTAACCCTAACCCTAACCCTAACCCTAACCCTAACCCTAACCCTAACCCTAACCCTAACCCTAACCCTAACCCTAACCCTAACCCTAACCCTAACCCTAACCCTAACCCTAACCCTAACCCTAACCCTAACCCTAACCCTAACCCTAACCCTAACCCTAACCCTAACCCTAACCCTAACCCTAACCCTAACCCTAACCCTAACCCTAACCCTAACCCTAACCCTAACCCTAACCCTAACCCTAACCCTAACCCTAACCCTAACCCTAACCCTAACCCTAACCCTAACCCTAACCCTAACCCTAACCCTAACCCTAACCCTAACCCTAACCCTAACCCTAACCCTAACCCTAACCCTAACCCTAACCCTAACCCTAACCCTAACCCTAACCCTAACCCTAACCCTAACCCTAACCCTAACCCTAACCCTAACCCTAACCCTAACCCTAACCCTAACCCTAACCCTAACCCTAACCCTAACCCTAACCCTAACCCTAACCCTAACCCTAACCCTAACCCTAACCCTAACCCTAACCCTAACCCTAACCCTAACCCTAACCCTAACCCTAACCCTAACCCTAACCCTAACCCTAACCCTAACCCTAACCCTAACCCTAACCCTAACCCTAACCCTAACCCTAACCCTAACCCTAACCCTAACCCTAACCCTAACCCTAACCCTAACCCTAACCCTAACCCTAACCCTAACCCTAACCCTAACCCTAACCCTAACCCTAACCCTAACCCTAACCCTAACCCTAACCCTAACCCTAACCCTAACCCTAACCCTAACCCTAACCCTAACCCTAACCCTAACCCTAACCCTAACCCTAACCCTAACCCTAACCCTAACCCTAACCCTAACCCTAACCCTAACCCTAACCCTAACCCTAACCCTAACCCTAACCCTAACCCTAACCCTAACCCTAACCCTAACCCTAACCCTAACCCTAACCCTAACCCTAACCCTAACCCTAACCCTAACCCTAACCCTAACCCTAACCCTAACCCTAACCCTAACCCTAACCCTAACCCTAACCCTAACCCTAACCCTAACCCTAACCCTAACCCTAACCCTAACCCTAACCCTAACCCTAACCCTAACCCTAACCCTAACCCTAACCCTAACCCTAACCCTAACCCTAACCCTAACCCTAACCCTAACCCTAACCCTAACCCTAACCCTAACCCTAACCCTAACCCTAACCCTAACCCTAACCCTAACCCTAACCCTAACCCTAACCCTAACCCTAACCCTAACCCTAACCCTAACCCTAACCCTAACCCTAACCCTAACCCTAACCCTAACCCTAACCCTAACCCTAACCCTAACCCTAACCCTAACCCTAACCCTAACCCTAACCCTAACCCTAACCCTAACCCTAACCCTAACCCTAACCCTAACCCTAACCCTAACCCTAACCCTAACCCTAACCCTAACCCTAACCCTAACCCTAACCCTAACCCTAACCCTAACCCTAACCCTAACCCTAACCCTAACCCTAACCCTAACCCTAACCCTAACCCTAACCCTAACCCTAACCCTAACCCTAACCCTAACCCTAACCCTAACCCTAACCCTAACCCTAACCCTAACCCTAACCCTAACCCTAACCCTAACCCTAACCCTAACCCTAACCCTAACCCTAACCCTAACCCTAACCCTAACCCTAACCCTAACCCTAACCCTAACCCTAACCCTAACCCTAACCCTAACCCTAACCCTAACCCTAACCCTAACCCTAACCCTAACCCTAACCCTAACCCTAACCCTAACCCTAACCCTAACCCTAACCCTAACCCTAACCCTAACCCTAACCCTAACCCTAACCCTAACCCTAACCCTAACCCTAACCCTAACCCTAACCCTAACCCTAACCCTAACCCTAACCCTAACCCTAACCCTAACCCTAACCCTAACCCTAACCCTAACCCTAACCCTAACCCTAACCCTAACCCTAACCCTAACCCTAACCCTAACCCTAACCCTAACCCTAACCCTAACCCTAACCCTAACCCTAACCCTAACCCTAACCCTAACCCTAACCCTAACCCTAACCCTAACCCTAACCCTAACCCTAACCCTAACCCTAACCCTAACCCTAACCCTAACCCTAACCCTAACCCTAACCCTAACCCTAACCCTAACCCTAACCCTAACCCTAACCCTAACCCTAACCCTAACCCTAACCCTAACCCTAACCCTAACCCTAACCCTAACCCTAACCCTAACCCTAACCCTAACCCTAACCCTAACCCTAACCCTAACCCTAACCCTAACCCTAACCCTAACCCTAACCCTAACCCTAACCCTAACCCTAACCCTAACCCTAACCCTAACCCTAACCCTAACCCTAACCCTAACCCTAACCCTAACCCTAACCCTAACCCTAACCCTAACCCTAACCCTAACCCTAACCCTAACCCTAACCCTAACCCTAACCCTAACCCTAACCCTAACCCTAACCCTAACCCTAACCCTAACCCTAACCCTAACCCTAACCCTAACCCTAACCCTAACCCTAACCCTAACCCTAACCCTAACCCTAACCCTAACCCTAACCCTAACCCTAACCCTAACCCTAACCCTAACCCTAACCCTAACCCTAACCCTAACCCTAACCCTAACCCTAACCCTAACCCTAACCCTAACCCTAACCCTAACCCTAACCCTAACCCTAACCCTAACCCTAACCCTAACCCTAACCCTAACCCTAACCCTAACCCTAACCCTAACCCTAACCCTAACCCTAACCCTAACCCTAACCCTAACCCTAACCCTAACCCTAACCCTAACCCTAACCCTAACCCTAACCCTAACCCTAACCCTAACCCTAACCCTAACCCTAACCCTAACCCTAACCCTAACCCTAACCCTAACCCTAACCCTAACCCTAACCCTAACCCTAACCCTAACCCTAACCCTAACCCTAACCCTAACCCTAACCCTAACCCTAACCCTAACCCTAACCCTAACCCTAACCCTAACCCTAACCCTAACCCTAACCCTAACCCTAACCCTAACCCTAACCCTAACCCTAACCCTAACCCTAACCCTAACCCTAACCCTAACCCTAACCCTAACCCTAACCCTAACCCTAACCCTAACCCTAACCCTAACCCTAACCCTAACCCTAACCCTAACCCTAACCCTAACCCTAACCCTAACCCTAACCCTAACCCTAACCCTAACCCTAACCCTAACCCTAACCCTAACCCTAACCCTAACCCTAACCCTAACCCTAACCCTAACCCTAACCCTAACCCTAACCCTAACCCTAACCCTAACCCTAACCCTAACCCTAACCCTAACCCTAACCCTAACCCTAACCCTAACCCTAACCCTAACCCTAACCCTAACCCTAACCCTAACCCTAACCCTAACCCTAACCCTAACCCTAACCCTAACCCTAACCCTAACCCTAACCCTAACCCTAACCCTAACCCTAACCCTAACCCTAACCCTAACCCTAACCCTAACCCTAACCCTAACCCTAACCCTAACCCTAACCCTAACCCTAACCCTAACCCTAACCCTAACCCTAACCCTAACCCTAACCCTAACCCTAACCCTAACCCTAACCCTAACCCTAACCCTAACCCTAACCCTAACCCTAACCCTAACCCTAACCCTAACCCTAACCCTAACCCTAACCCTAACCCTAACCCTAACCCTAACCCTAACCCTAACCCTAACCCTAACCCTAACCCTAACCCTAACCCTAACCCTAACCCTAACCCTAACCCTAACCCTAACCCTAACCCTAACCCTAACCCTAACCCTAACCCTAACCCTAACCCTAACCCTAACCCTAACCCTAACCCTAACCCTAACCCTAACCCTAACCCTAACCCTAACCCTAACCCTAACCCTAACCCTAACCCTAACCCTAACCCTAACCCTAACCCTAACCCTAACCCTAACCCTAACCCTAACCCTAACCCTAACCCTAACCCTAACCCTAACCCTAACCCTAACCCTAACCCTAACCCTAACCCTAACCCTAACCCTAACCCTAACCCTAACCCTAACCCTAACCCTAACCCTAACCCTAACCCTAACCCCTAACCCTAACCCTAACCCTAACCCTAACCCTAACCCTAACCCTAACCCTAACCCTAACCCTAACCCTAACCCTAACCCTAACCCTAACCCTAACCCTAACCCTAACCCTAACCCTAACCCTAACCCTAACCCTAACCCTAACCCTAACCCTAACCCTAACCCTAACCCTAACCCTAACCCTAACCCTAACCCTAACCCTAACCCTAACCCTAACCCTAACCCTAACCCTAACCCTAACCCTAACCCTAACCCTAACCCTAACCCTAACCCTAACCCTAACCCTAACCCTAACCCTAACCCTAACCCTAACCCTAACCCCTAACCCTAACCCTAACCCTAACCCTAACCCTAACCCTAACCCTAACCCTAACCCTAACCCTAACCCTAACCCTAACCCTAACCCTAACCCTAACCCCTAACCCTAACCCTAACCCTAACCCTAACCCTAACCCCTAACCCTAACCCTAACCCTAACCCTAACCCTAACCCTAACCCTAACCCTAACCCTAACCCCTAACCCTAACCCTAACCCTAACCCTAACCCTAACCCTAACCCTAACCCTAACCCTAACCCTAACCCCTAA
>NW_027259893.1:0-21184 GCF_045791955.1 Oncorhynchus clarkii lewisi
TCGCCTATCCTCTCAACCAGTTCACTCCTTTCCTCTCCTCTCAACCAGTTCACTCCTTTCCTCTCCTCGCCTATCCTCTCAACCAGTTCACTCCTTTCCTCTCCTCTCCTATCCTCTCAACCAGTTCACTCCTTTCCTCTCCTCTCAACCAGTTCACTCCTTTCCTCTGCTCTTCTATCCTCTCAACCAGTTCACTCCTCTCCTCTCCTATCCTCTCAACCAGTTCACTCCTTTCCTCTCCTCTCCTATTCTCTCAACCAGCTCACTCCTTTCCTCTCCTTGCCTATCCTCTCAACTAGTTCACTCCTCTCCTCTCCTATCCTCTCAACCAGTTCACTCCTTTCCTCTGCTCTTCTATCCTCTCAACCAGTTCACTCCTCTCCTCTCCTATCCTCTCAACCAGTTCACTCCTTTCCTCTCCTCTTCTATCCTCCCAACCAGTTCACTCCTTTCCTCTGCTCTTCTATCCTCTCAACCAGTTCACTCCTTTCCTCTCCTCTCAACCAGTTCACTCCTTTCCTCTCCTCTTCTATCCTCCCAACCAGTTCACTCCTTTCCTCTGCTCTTCTATCCTCTCAACCAGTTCACTCCTTTCCTCTCCTCTCAACCAGTTCACTCCTTTCCTCTCCTCTTCTATCCTCTCAACCAGTTTACTCCTTTCCTCTCCTCTTCTATCCTCCCAACCAGTTCACTCCTTTCCTCTCCTCTTCTATCCTCCCAACCAGTTCACTCCTTTCCTCTCCTCTTCTATCCTCTCAACCAGTTCACTCCTCTCCTCTCCTATCCTCTCAACCAGTTCACTCCTTTCCTCTCCTCTTCTATCCTCCCAACCAGTTCACTCCTTTCCTCTCCTCTCCTATCCTCTCAACCAGTTCACTCCTTTCCTCTTCTCTTCTATCCTCCCAACCAGTTCACTCCTTTCCTCTCCTCTTCTATCCTCTCAGCCAGTTCACTCCTTTCCTCTCCTCTTCTATCCTCCCAACCAGTTCACTCCTTTCCTCTCCTCTTCTATCCTCCCAACCAGTTCACTCCTTTCCTCACCTCTTCTATCCTCTCAACCAGTTCACTCCTTTCCTCTCCTCTTCTATCCTCTTAACCAGTTCACTCCTTTCCTCTCCTCTTCTATCCTCCCAACCAGTTCACTCCTTTCCTCTCCTCTTCTATCCTCCCAACCAGTTCACTCCTTTCTTCTGCTCTTCTATCCTCTGCTCTTCTATCCTCTCAACCAGTTCACTCCTTTCCTCTCCTCTTCTATCCTCTCAACTAGTTCACTCCTTTCCTCTCCTCACCTATCCTCTCAACCAGTTCACTCCTTTCCTCTCCTCTCCTATCCTCTCAACCAGTTCACTCCTTTCCTCTCCTCTCAACCAGTTCACTCCTTTCCTCTGCTCTTCTATCCTCTCAACCAGTTCACTCCTCTCCTCTCCTCTTCTATCCTCTCAACCAGTTCACTCCTTTCCTCTCCTCTTCTATCCTCCCAACCAGTTCACTCCTTTCCTCTCCTCTTCTATCCTCTCAACCAGTTCACTCCTTTCCTCTCCTCTTCTATCCTCTTAACCAGTTCACTCCTTTCCTCTCCTCTTCTATCCTCCCAACCAGTTCACTCCTTTCCTCTCCTCTTCTATCCTCCCAACCAGTTCACTCCTTTCTTCTGCTCTTCTATCCTCTGCTCTTCTATCCTCTCAACCAGTTCACTCCTTTCCTCTCCTCTTCTATCCTCTCAACTAGTTCACTCCTTTCCTCTCCTCACCTATCCTCTCAACCAGTTCACTCCTTTCCTCTCCTCTCCTATCCTCTCAACCAGTTCACTCCTTTCCTCTCCTCTCAACCAGTTCACTCCTTTCCTCTGCTCTTCTATCTTCTCAACCAGTTCACTCCTCTCCTCTCCTATCCTCTCAACCAGTTCACTCCTTTCCTCTCCTCTTCTATCCTCCCAACCAGTTCACTCCTTTCCTCTCCTCTTCTATCCTCCCAACCAGTTCACTCCTTTCCTCTCCTCTTCTATCCTCTCAACCAGTTCACTCCTCTCCTCTCCTATCCTCTCAACCAGTTCACTCCTTTCCTCTCCTCTTCTATCCTCCCAACCAGTTCACTCCTTTCCTCTCCTCTTCTATCCTCTCAGCCAGTTCACTCCTTTCCTCTCCTCTTCTATCCTCCCAACCAGTTCACTCCTTTCCTCTCCTCTTCTATCCTCCCAACCAGTTCACTCCTTTCCTCTCCTCTTCTATCCTCTCAACCAGTTCACTCCTTTCCTCTCCTCTTCTATCCTCTTAACCAGTTCACTCCTTTCCTCTCCTCTTCTATCCTCCCAACCAGTTCACTCCTTTCCTCTCCTCTTCTATCCTCCCAACCAGTTCACTCCTTTCTTCTGATCTTCTATCCTCTGCTCTTCTATCCTCTCAACCAGTTCACTCCTTTCCTCTCCTCTTCTATCCTCTCAACTAGTTCACTCCTTTCCTCTCCTCACCTATCCTCTCAACCAGTTCACTCCTTTCCTCTCCTCTCCTATCCTCTCAACCAGTTCACTCCTTTCCTCTCCTCTCAACCAGTTCACTCCTTTCCTCTGCTCTTCTATCCTCTCAACCAGTTCACTCCTCTCCTCTCCTCTTCTATCCTCTCAACCAGTTCACTCCTTTCCTCTCCTCTTCTATCCTCCCAACCAGTTCACTCCTTTCCTATCCTCTTCTATCCTCTCAACCAGTTCACTCCTTTCCTCTCCTCTTCTATCCTCTTAACCAGTTCACTCCTTTCCTCTCCTCTTCTATCCTCCCAACCAGTTCACCCCTTTCCTCTCCTCTTCTATCCTCCCAACCAGTTCACTCCTTTCTTCTGCTCTTCTATCCTCTGCTCTTCTATCCTCTCAACCAGTTCACTCCTTTCCTCTCCTCTTCTATCCTCTCAACTAGTTCACTCCTTTCCTCTCCTCACCTATCCTCTCAACCAGTTCACTCCTTTCCTCTCCTCTCCTATCCTCTTAACCAGTTCACTCCTTTCCTCTCCTCTCAACCAGTTCACTCCTTTCCTCTGCTCTTCTATCCTCTCAACCAGTTCACTCCTCTCCTCTCCTCTTCTATCCTCTCAACCAGTTCACTCCTTTCCTCTGCTCTTCTATCCTCTCAACCAGTTCACTCCTTTCCTCTCCTCTTCTATCCTCCCAACCAGTTCACTCCTTTCTTCTGCTCTTCTATCCTCTGCTCTTCTATCCTCTCAACCAGTTCACTCCTTTCCTCTCCTCTTCTATCCTCTCAACTAGTTCACTCCTTTCCTCTCCTCACCTATCCTCTCAACCAGTTCACTCCTTTCCTGTCCTCTCCTATCCTCTCAACCAGTTCACTCCTTTCCTCTCCTCTCAACCAGTTCACTCCTTTCCTCTGCTCTTCTATCCTCTCAACCAGTTCACTCCTCTCCTCTCCTCTTCTATCCTCTCAACCAGTTCACTCCTTTCCTCTCCTCTTCTATCCTCTCAACTAGTTCACTCCTTTCCTCTCCTCACCTATCCTCTCAACCAGTTCACTCCTTTCCTCTCCTCTCCTATCCTCTCAACCAGTTCACTCCTTTCCTCTCCTCTCAACCAGTTCACTCCTTTCCTCTCCTCTTCTATCCTCCCAACCAGTTCACTCCTTTCCTCTCCTCTTCTATCCTCCCAACCAGTTCACTCCTTTCTTCTGCTCTTCTATCCTCTGCTCTTCTATCCTCTCAACCAGTTCACTCCTTTCCTCTCCTCTTCTATCCTCTCAACTAGTTCACTCCTTTCCTCTCCTCACCTATCCTCTCAACCAGTTCACTCCTTTCCTCTCCTCTCCTATCCTCTCAACCAGTTCACTCCTTTCCTCTCCTCCCAACCAGTTCACTCCTTTCCTCTCCTCTTCTATCCTCTCAGCCAGTTCACTCCTTTCCTCTCCTCTTCTATCCTCCCAACCAGTTCACTCCTTTCCTCTCCTCTTCTATCCTCCCAACCAGTTCACTCCTTTCCTCTCCTCTTCTATCCTCTCAACCAGTTCACTCCTTTCCTCTCCTCTTCTATCCTCTTAACCAGTTCACTCCTTTCCTCTCCTCTTCTATCCTCCCAACCAGTTCACTCCTTTCCTCTCCTCTTCTATCCTCCCAACCAGTTCACTCCTTTCTTCTGCTCTTCTATCCTCTGCTCTTCTATCCTCTCAACCAGTTCACTCCTTTCCTCTCCTCTTCTATCCTCTCAACTAGTTCACTCCTTTCCTCTCCTCACCTATCCTCTCAACCAGTTCACTCCTTTCCTCTCCTCTCCTATCCTCTCAACCAGTTCACTCCTTTCCTCTCCTCTCAACCAGTTCACTCCTTTCCTCTGCTCTTCTATCCTCTCAACCAGTTCACTCCTCTCCTCTCCTCTTCTATCCTCTCAACCAGTTCACTCCTTTCCTCTGCTCTTCTATCCTCTCAACCAGTTCACTCCTTTCCTCTGCTCTTTTATCCTCTCAACTAGTACACTCCTTTCCTCTCCTATCCTCTTAACTAGTTCACTCCTCTCCTCTCTTAAGACCTTAGTGTCACCTCCTCATCTCGTCTCCTCCTCTAAGATCTTACTCTGTGACCTTTCATCTCCTCTCCTCTAAAAACTTTTGCCATCTCTCTCACCTCTCCACTTCTTTGTCTACTCTTCCTCTTCTCATTCTCTCTCTTTCTCTTCCACTTCTTTGTCATCTCCTCTTCTTCTCTCTCTCCTCTCCACTTCTTCAAGTGTCCCCTCTCTCCTTCTCTCTCCTGCCCACTTCGTTAAGTGTCCTCTCTCTCCTCCTTCTCTCTCCTGGCCACTTCTTTAAGTGTCCTCTCTCCTTCTTCTCTCTCCTGTCCACTTCGTTAAGTGTCCTCTCTCTCCTCCTCCTCTCTCGTGTCCACTTCCTTAAGTTTCCTCTCTCCTTCTTCTCTCTCCTGTCCAGTTCTTTAAGTTTCCTCTTTCCTTCTCTCTCCTGTCCAGTTATTTAAGTTTCCTCTCTCCTTCTTCTCTCTCCTGTCCAGTTCTTTAAGTTTCCTCTCTCCTTCTTCTCTCTCCTGTCCAGTTCTTTAAGTTTCCTCTCTCCTTCTTCTCTCTCCTGTCCAGTTCTTTAAGTTTCCTCTCTCCTTCTTCTCTCTCCTGTCCACTTCTTTAAGTTTCCTCTCTCCTTCTTCTCTCTCCTGTCCAGTTCTTTAAGTTTCCTCTCTCCTTCTTCTCTCCTGTCCAGTTCTTTAAGTTTCCTCTCTCCTTCTTCTCTCTCCTGTCCAGTTCTTTAAGTTTCCTCTCTCCTTCTTCTCTCTCCTGTCCAGTTCTTTAAGTTTCCTCTCTCCTTCTTCTCTCTCCTGTCCAGTTCTTTAAGTTTCCTCTCTCCTTCTTCTCTCTCCTGTCCAGTTCTTTAAGTTTCCTCTCTCCTTCTTCTCTCTCCTGTCCAGTTCTTTAAGTTTCCTCTCTCCTTCTTCTCTCTCCTGTCCAGTTCTTTAAGTTTCCTCTCTCCTTCTTCTCTCTCCTGTCCACTTCTTTAAGTTTCCTCTCTCCTTCTTCTCTCTCCTGTCCAGTTCTTTAAGTTTCCTCTCTCCTTCTTCTCTCCTGTCCAGTTCTTTAAGTTTCCTCTCTCCTTCTTCTCTCTCCTGTCCAGTTCTTTAAGTTTCCTCTCTCCTTCTTCTCTCTCCTGTCCACTTCTTTAAGTTTCCTCTCTCCTTCTTCTCTCTCCTGTCCAGTTCTTTAAGTTTCCTCTCTCCTTCTTCTCTCCTGTCCAGTTCTTTAAGTTTCCTCTCTCCTTCTTCTCCTTCCTGTCCAGTTCTTTAAGTTTCCTCTCTCCTTCTTCTCTCTCCTGTCCAGTTTTTTAAGTTTCCTCTCTCTCCTCTCCATTTATTTGTGTCCTCTCTCTCACATTCCTATCCTCTCTCTTTTCTCCACTTCGTTAAGTGTCCTTTCTCTCCCTGTTTCCTCTTCCTCCTCTCCCTCTTCCTCTCCTTTACCTCGGCTGTAGAAAAACAGACCCTGGAGGAGCCCAGTGGTACAGATGATTTGATGAGGAAGAATTTCCAAAGTGGCTTTGCTGCCATTAACACTCTTCCAGGGGATATATTTCAATCCCAATCAGCATGCCAGTGCCTGATTGTGATCTGCATTGCTTCATGAAACTGACCAGTAAGCCCCCCATCTGCCTGTCTGCCTGTCTGTCTGTCTGTCTGTCTGTCTGTCTGTCTGTCTGTCTGTCTCAATTCAATTTGAATTCAATTTAAGCGGCTTTATCGGCATGGAAAGCATATGTTAACATTGCCAAAGCAAGTGAAATAGAAAATAAACAAAAGTGAAATAAATAATTAACAGTATACATTTCACTCACATAAGTTCCAAAATAAAAAAGACATTTCAAATGTCATATTATGTCTATATACAGTGTTGTAATGATGTGCAAAAAAATAGAAAGGTACAAAATGGAAAATAAATAGACATAAATATGGGTTGTATTTACAATGGTGTTTGTTTTTCACTGGTTGCCCTTTTCTTGTGGCAACAGGTCACACATATTGCTGCTGTGGTGGCACACTGTGGTATTTCACCCAATTTTTTAAAAATTGAATTTGTTTTCAAATGATTTGTGGGTCTGTGTAATCTGAGGGAAATATGTGTTTCTGATATGGTCATACATTGGGCAGGAGGTTAGGAATTGCAGCTCAGTTTCCACCTTATTTTGTGGGCAGTGTGCACAAAGCCTGTCTTCTCTTGAGAGCCAGGTCTGCCTTCGACAGCCTTTCTCAATAGCAAGGCTATGCTCACCGAGTCTGTACATAGTCAAAGATTTCCTTAACTTTAGGTTACCACTGTGTGCTCTCTGTTCAGGGCCAAATAGTCTTCTAGTTTGCTCAGTTGTTTTGTAAATTCTTTCCAATGTGTCAAGTAATTATCTTTTTGTTTTCTCATGATTTAGTTGGGTCTAATTGTGTTGC
The DNA here is from genome assembly GCF_045791955.1 of Oncorhynchus clarkii lewisi. NCBI lineage: Eukaryota > Metazoa > Chordata > Actinopteri > Salmoniformes > Salmonidae > Oncorhynchus > Oncorhynchus clarkii. The sequence goes on from NW_027259893.1 coordinate 6,922, forward strand.
TGTCCTGGGGCTCTGTGGTGTCTGTTTATGTTTGTGAACAGAGCCCCAGGACCAGCTTTCTTAGGGGTCTCTTCTCCAGGTTCATCTCTCTGTAGGTGATGGCTTTGATATGGAAGGTTTGGGAATCGCTTCCTTTTAGGTGGTTGTAGAATTGAACGTATCTTTTCTGGATTTTGATAATAGGGGTATTGGCTTAATTCTGCTCTGCATGCATTATTTGATGTTTTACGTTGTACACTGAATATTTTTTGGCAGAATTCAGAATTCTCAATTTTGTGTTTGTCCCATTTTGTGAATTCTTGGTTGGTGAACGGACCCCAGACCTCACAACCATAAAGGCCAATGGGTTCTATAACTGATTCAAGTATTTTTTGCCAGATCCTAATTGGTCTCTCGAATTTTATGTTCCTTTTGATGGAATAGAAGGCCCCTCTTGCCTCTCAGATGGTTCACAGCCTTGTGGAATTTACCTGTGGCGCTGATGTTTAGGCCGAGGTATGTATTTTGTGTGTTCTAGTAGGGCAACGGTGTCTAGATGGAATTTGTATTTGTAGTCCTGGCAACTGGACCTTTTTTGTAACACCATTATTTTTGTGTTACTGAGATTTACTGTCAGGGCCCAGGTCTGACAGAATCTGTGTGCTGCTGTAGACCCTCCTTGGTTGGTGACAGAAGCACCAGATCATCAGCAAACAGTAGACATTTTACTTTAGATTTTCATAGGGTGAGGCCGGGTGCTGCAGACTGTTCTAGTGCCCTTGCCAATTCGTTGATATATATGTTGAAGAAGGTGGGGCTTAACCTGCATCCCTGTCACCCCCCGGCCCTGTGGAAAGAAATGTGTGTGTGTTTTTGCCATTTTTGACTGCACACTTGTTGTTTCTGTTCATGGATTTTATAGTGTCGTATGTTTTTCCACCAACATCACTTTTATCAAGTTGTAGAGCAGGCCCTCATGCCAAATTTAGTCTAAAGCTTTTTTGAAATCAACAAATAGAAATCTAAGGAAGTCTCTAGATTTTGCTCACCTGAAATAGAGTATATTGTGATAAATTGCAGGCCACACTACTTGCCTAGAGAGTTCTCAGCTATACTTTTCGTGGCTGTTTATTTACCACCACAGACAGATGCTGGCACTAAGACCGCACTCAGTCAGCTGTATAAGGAAATAAGCAAACAGGAAACCAGTCACCCAGAGGCGGCACTCCTAGTGGCCGGAGACTTTAATGCAGGGAAACTTAAATCAGTTCTACCAAATTTCTATCAACATGTTAAATGTGCAACCAGAGGGAAAACAATTCTAGATCACCTGTACTCCACACACAGAGACGCGTACAAAGCTATCCCTCGCCCTCCATCTGGTAAATCCGACCACAACTCTATCCTCCTGATTCCTGCTTTCAAGATAAAATTAAAGCAGGAAGCACCAGTGACTCGGTCTATAAAAAAATGGTCAGATGAAGCAGATGCTAAACTACAGGACTGTTTTGCTATCACAGACTGGAACATGTTCCGGGATTGTTCCGATGACATTGAGGAATACACCACATCAGTCACTGGCTTTATCAATAAGTGCATCGAGGACATCGTCCCCACAGTGACTGTACGTACATACCTCAACCAGAAGCCATGGATTACGGGCAAAATTCGCACTGAGCTAAAGGATAGAGCTGCCGCTTTCAAGGTGCGGGACTCTAACACGGAAGCTTACAAGAAATCCCGCTATGCCCTGCGACGATAAATCAAACAGGCAAAGCTTGGATCAAAGATTGAATCATACTACACCGGCTCCGACGCTCGTCAGATGTGGCAGGGCTTGCAAACTATTAGACTACAAAGGGAAGCACAGCCGCGAGCTGCCCAGTAACACGAGCCTACCAGACGAGCTAAATCACTTCTATGCTTGCTTCTAGGCAAGCAACACTGAGCCATGCATGAGAGCATCAGCTGTTCCGTACGACTGTATGATCACGCTCTCCGTAGCCGACGTGAGTAAGACCTTTAAACAGGTCAACATACACAAGGCTGCGGGGCCAGACGGATTATCAGGACGTGTGCTCCGGGCATGTGCTGACCAACTGGCAGGTGTCTTCACTGACATTTTCAACGTGTCCCAGATTGTGTCTGTAATACCAACATGCTTCAAGCAGACCACCATTGTCCCTGTGCCCAAGAACACAAAGGCATCCTGCCTAAATGACTACAGACCTTTAGCACTCACGTCCGTAGCCATGAAGTGCTTTGAAAGGCTGGTAATGGCTCACATCAACAATTATCCCAGTAAACCTAGACCCACTCCAATTTGCATACCGCCCAAACAGATCCACAGATGATGCAATCTCTATGTGAGAATGCTATTCATTGACTACAGCTCAGCGTTCAACACCATAGTACCCTTAAAGCGCATCACTAAGCTAAGGAACCTGGGACTAAACACCTCCCTCTGCAACTGGATCCTGGACTTCCTGACAGGCCACCCCCAGGTGGTGAGGGTAGGTAGCAACACATCTGCCACGCTGATCCTCAACACTGGAGCTCCCCAGGGGTGTTGTTTTCAAAATTATAGTTTCCGGATTTAACCATATTAATGACCTAAGGCTCGTATTTCTGTGTGTTATTATATTACAATTAAATCTATGATTTGATAGCGGAGTCTGACTGAGTGGTGGTAGGCAGCAGCAGGCTCGTAAGTTTTCATTCAAACAGAACGTTCCTGCATTTGCCAGCAGCTCTTCACTGTGCTTCAAGCATTGCGCTGTTTATGACTTCAAGCCTATCAACTCCTGAGATTAGCCTCGCAATATTATAGTACCTATTAGGACATCCAATAGTCAAAGGTATATGAAATGCAAATGGTATAGAGAGAAATAGTCCTATAATAACTACAACCTAAAACTTCTTAGCTGGGAATATTGAAGACTCATGTTAAAAGGAACTTCCAGCTTTCATATGTTCTGAGCAACTTTTACTTTACCAACACTTAGTTTTTGAATTATTTAAACCAAAATGAACATGTTTCCTTATTTATTTGAGATAAGATATGTATATTATTAGTAGATTTGGATAGAAATCACTCTGACGTTTCTAAAACTGTTTGAATCATGTCTGTGAGTATAACAGAACTTATATAGCAGGCAAAACCCAGAGGACCAACCATTCAGATTTTGTTTTTTAGGTCACTATTTTCAATGGGTTCTCATTGGGAAAACAGATTTCTAAGGGACCTTCTTGCAGTTCCTACCGCTTCCACTGGATGTCACCAGTCTTTAGAAATTGGTTGAGGTTTTTCCTTTGTGTAATGAAGTGTACTGTTAGATAGAGGCGCGTGACCAGAAAGGTAGCGTCAGTTTGTTTTCTTCCTGTATTGAACACAGATCATCCCATCTTCAATTGTATCGATTATTTACTTTAAAAAATACCTAAAGTTGTATTACAAAAGTAGTTTGAAATGTTTGGCAAAATTTACAGGTAACTTTTGAGATATTTTGTAGTCATGTTGAGCAAGTTGGAACCGGTGTATTTCTGGATCAAATGCGCCAAATAAATGGACATTTTGGATATATATCGACGGAATTAATCTAACAAAAGAACCATTTGTGATGTTTATAGGACATATTGGAGTGCCAACAAAAGAAGCTCGTCAAAGGTAAGGCATGATTTATATTTTTATTTCGCGCCTGCAGGTTTGAAATTTGTTTTCTCTCTTTGTTTACGGAGGTGCTACCCTCAGATAATAGCATCCTTTGCTTTCGCCGAAAAGCCTTTTTGAAATCTGACATGTTGGCTTTATTCACAACACGTGCAGCTTTAATTTGGTATCTTACATGTGTGATTTCATGAAAGTTAGATTTTTATAGTAATTTATTTGAATTTGGCGTTCTGCATTTTCACTGGCTATTGGCTAGGTGGGTTAACTGATTTACCTAGTTAAATAAAGGTTACACACACCGACCAACAAGCTATTTTGTTGGCATTTACATTTGTCCCCATTACCAGTTAAACATAATCAAAACCAATTTCTTTCACATACTTGCTGTGCTGTTTCGTTGTTCATTTGTTCAGTCGTTTCAGTCTCAACCAGGATTTCTATGTAACACCGTGTCAAAAAGATACAAATAACACTATTTGATTAGTCAAATAAGCTTGTTGACCAATCAGGACCTGAATATGACTGCACGTCACATAATAATTTAACGCATTCATACATTTTTAAAGCTGTCTCGCGCACTTACAGTGCTGGTCAAAAATAAAAGCTAACTAGCTCATGGATGCAAACAATGTTCTTCCCCAAAAACATAGCAAAATGACAATCTGTTTCAGTAGCTAGCTAACTATATAGCTAGGTGTCATCTAAAATAACCCTAATTTATAAGACAGTTTTTATTTGATTAAAACCTGTTTGGGATAGGGGGCAGCATTTTCATGTTCGGATGAAAAGCTTGCCCAGAGTAAACCTCCTGCTACTCAGGGCCAGAAGCTAATATATGCATATTATTAGTAGTATTGGATAGAAAACACTCTGACGTTTCTAAAACTGTTTGAATGATGTCTGTGAGTATAACAGAACTCATATGGCAGGCGAAAACCTGAGAAAAATCCAACCAGGAAGTGGGAAATCTGAGGTTTGTAGTTTTTCAACTCATTACCTATCGAATATACAGTGTCTATGGGGTCATATTGCACTTCCTAAGGCTTCCACTAGATGTCAACAGTCTTTAGAACGTTGTTTGAGGCTTCGACTGTGAAGGAGGGGGGAATGAGAGCTGATTGAGTCAGGGGTCTGGCAGAGTGGAATGAGCTGATCACGCGCGCACACGTGAGAGCAACCTGCGTTCCTTTGCAATTCTAAAGACAAAGGAATTCCCCGGTTGGAATATTATTGAAGATTTATGTTAAAAACATCCTAAAGATTGATTCTATACATCGTTTGACATGTTTCTATGAACTGTAATATCACTTTTTGAACTTTTCGTCTGAACTTTCGCCTGGACTTGCCCGCGCCTCGTGAGTTTGGATTTGTTTACCAAACTATCATCGAAGGTAAGTGAATATTTATAACACTATATCTGACTTTTACTGACTCCACAACATGGCGGATATCTGCATGGCTTGTTTTTGTGTCTGAGCGCCGTACTCAGATTATTGCATGGTTTGGTTTTCCGTAAAGCTTTTTTGAAATCTGACACAGCGGTTGCATTAAGAAGAAGTATATCTATAATTCTTAGCATAATAGTTGTATCTTTTATCAAAGTTTATCATTAGTATTTCTGTAAATTGATGTGGCTCTCTGAAAATTCACCAGATGTTTTCGAGGCACAACATTACTGACCATAAAGCGCCAATGTAAACTGAGATTTTTGGATATAAATATGAACTTTATCGAACAAAACATACATGTATTGTGTAACATGAAGTCCTATGAGTGCCATCTGATGAAGATCATCAAATGTTAGTGATTAATTTTCTCTATTTCTGCTTTTTGTGACTCCTCTCTTTGGCTGGCAAATGACAGTGTGTTTTTGTGACTAGGCTCTGACCTAATATAAAAATATAGTGTGCTTTCGCTGTAAAGCCTTTTTGAAATCGGACACGATGAGTAGATTAACAAGAAGTTTCTTTAATTTGGTGTATTGCACTTGTGAATGTATGAAAGTTACATATTTCTAAAAAATATTTTTGAATTTCCGCTAGCGGTACCCCTAGCCATAAGAAGTTTTAATGGTCGGACCCATCTATGTGAAGCTTGCCACAATAAGAATTAGCCACAATAGCGGTCTTTGCGGTTAGCCTTCAAAATAAGTATATCATTAACAGTGATGCAAATGAATACAAATAGTAGAATTATGCCATAATTGAATAGATCATGCTAAACGAGGTTGGAATGTTGTTATATAAAATCAACAAAAGACAATTTGTTAATTTTACAGAAATCTGTTGAAATCACACTGGATGTATTATACTTTAGAATTGCATTGGGAGTGTACTTATTTCACTGTAGAGCCTTACCTATGACATGGGGTATCAGTCTACTCAGTGACACCCAGAGAACATTAGAGTCGGAGCTCTTATTGAAGATCTCTGAAACAACTGTGAATTGAGCCCCATTTATTGTCAACCTATGTGTATTGAACACTATTCCCGAGGAAAAACAATACTGTGTGGATGTTTTGGAGTCTGATAACTGAGGAGGACATGGGGGAAAATATCTTGGCTATCGAGTAGACAGATACCCCATTTCATTGATCCCCAATCCTTAGGTAAAGCTGTACAGTGCAATACGAATGTCAATACACTCAATAAGCTGACTGGTGAGGTGATTTCATACAGTCGCAGTCCCGCGATAAGAGCTACAACGCTAATATTTGCGTAAACTCTTCACAATTGTGTTCTGTGGGTGTCACCGAGTAGACTGATACCCCGTTTCATTGCTTCACATTCAAACCCTGTTTAACATGATCTAGTCTACATATGGCATTATTCCACCAATTGTAACCTTTTGCATCACTTTCAAAGAGGTACTTTTATTTTGAAGGCAAACCGGCAAATTCAACTATTGTGGCTAGCTTCACAACACATAACCCGGTCCGGTTGAGCCGCATTAGCCAGATGAAGCTAGCTGACTGCATATAACGTTAGCTTTGGGCAACAGGGTTAAGTAGCTGGCTATTTATTTTCATGAACTGAAGTTCAATTTCAATAGGCAAACAAGTGGCTACCTAGCTAATACTTACTCAACATCTGAAAAATAGCGCACTTGGTAGTGCGTACCATTGCTCGACCAGTCGCGAAAGCCAACATCACCAACAACAGAGAAAAGTTGATTGTCAAGGGCATTGAATTCCATTATCTTGGCGTAAATGGATTTCGCCTTTGAGTTCTCTCACTGAAATGTTCTTACTCTTTCAAATGACTGCTCGACTTGTTGGCTGTTCGATCCACACAGCAGACACTGTGGGCTATGTTCTCACCACACACAGTCAATCTTCTGTGTTGCATTTGAGTATATGCAATGACCCCGTGCACAATTGACATAAATAAACGAGTCTTAAGAAGACAGTGATAGTAATTGCAATGAGCCCAACAATTAACATAAATACAGGAGTCTTGTATAGGAGTCTATAGTGTTTCTCCTGTTGGAGAACACAACCAAGTCGACGACTGTCGGATTTTAAATTAACAAAAAATATGTTGGTTGGTGACTAAACTACGTAAGGTGTTATCGTGTGCAATGGGCGAACCGAGTCTGCAGACACACGATGCATACAGCAGCAGAACAACGTGTAGTGTTTTTACAAGAGTAGGTAACACTGAAAGTAGGTAATTATAGACAAGCTATTAGCAAGTTACAGACAAACCAGGACATTTCCCCCCATTCCGAAGTCCCCACATCATGCATTGAGCTAAAAGTTAACTTACCTTGCAGTCGCTATAAAGTAGTAGGTGGTGGTCACGAAGATGATTCAAGAGATTTGAAGTGTTGCCCCCTTTCACAGCGATTTGTTTTTTACATGTTCTGCAGACAGGGTGACCATCTTCGATTAGGTTTTCCTCCACCAAAATACTGAAAGATATCAAGAGCGCTGTCACTACCTCCATCATGTTTTCACACAAAACAAAACCCACGCTGCATGCTGCGCCTGTGTCAGACTGTTGCCAACTTTGGTTGATGCTGGACATTATTTACCGTGAGTTTTTCAAATTTTTAATAATAATTACAATTTGAAACGGTAATACTAACCGTCTGGATTTTACTATGGTTTATCGTGAAACCAACCAGTAATCGTTTCATCCCTAATATAGACATTTCAAATGTTATGTCACTGCTATTTAAAAAGTGCTGTAAAAACGTGAAAATAAATAAACTGATAAATATAGGTTATATTTACAATGGTGTTTGTGCTGGTTGCCATTTTCTTGTGGCAACAGGTCACACATCTTGCTGCTGTGGTGACACACTGTGGCAGTGTTTCTGCTGCACTAATTTAACTGTGGCGCTGTGCCACGGCAAAATCATTGCTGCCACGGCCAAAAAATTGGAAACGCTCTTTGAAGATGCTAGAACAGTCCACATTGTAACAATGTGCGCTGACAGTCGGGAAGCAAGTTCAGGGAGGGAGTGTTAAAACCTTTTGCGACTAGGGGGCAGTATCTTCATTTGTGGAAAAATAACGTTCCCGTAGTAAACGGGATATTTTGTCAGGACAAGAGGCTAGAATATGCATATAATTGACAGCTTAGGATAGAAAACACTCTAAATTTTCCAAAACTGTAAAAATATTGTCTGTGAGTATAACAGAACTGATATTGCAGGCGAAAGCTTGAGAAAAATCCAATCCGGAAGTGCCTCATGTTTTGAAAGCGCTGCGTTCCAATGCGTCCCTATTGAGCAGTGAATGGGCTATCAACCAGATTACTTTTTCTCCGTATTCCCCAAGGTGTCTACAGCATTGTGACGTAGTTTTACGCATTTATGTTGAAGAATACCCGTAAGCGGCTACATTGCGCAAGTGGTCACCTGATGCTCTCAGAGTGATTCTCGCGTAAAATACAGAGGTAGCCATTATTCCAATCGGTCCTACTGAAAAACCAATTGTCCCGGTGGATATATTATGGAATAGATATTTGAAAAACACCTTGAGGATTGATTATAAACAATGTTTGCCATGTTTCTGTCGATATTATGGAGCTAATTTTGAATATTTTTCAGCGTTTTCGTGACTGCAATTTCCGGGCGATTTCTCAGCCAAACGTGAAGAACAAACGGAGCTATTTCGCCTACAAAAATAATATTTTTGGAAAAAAGGAACATTGGCTATCTAACTGGGAGTCTCGTGAGTGAAAACATCCGAAGCTCATCAAAGGTAAACGATTTAATTTGATTGCTTTTCTGATTTCCGTGACCAAGTTACCTGCTGCTAGCTGGACAAAATGCTATGCTAGGCTATCGATAAACTTACACAAATGCTTGTCTGGCTTTGGCTGTAAAGCATATTTTGAAAATCTGAGATGACAGGGTGATTAACAAAAGGCTAAGCTGTGTCTCAATATATTTCACTTGTGATTTTCATGAATAAGAATATTTTCTATGAATATTTATGTCAGTCGATGATTACGCTCCCTCATGCGGGATGGGGAGTCACTAGAGGTTAATAAAATAAAAGGAACGTGATACAAAACAAGAAACATGAACAACGAACAGACATGAAACTGAAACAATAATGCCTGTGTTACGGTGAGTGAATGAGGACCCAAAAGCGAACTAACTTAAACAGAGCTTCTTTAATAACCAAACATAGGTAGGCTCAGATAGACCGGCAGATTCCGACAGGACAGGACAAGGTTACAGCAAACATGACGATAGTCTGGTTCAGGCATGAAACACAACAAACAAGAATCCGACAAGGACAGGAACAAAAACAGAGAGAGATATAGGGGACTAATCAGAGGGAAAAAGGGAACAGGTGGGAAAAGGGGTGACGAGGTAGTCAGGAGGAGACAAGGAACAGCTGGGGGAAAGCGGGGGAGAAAAGGTAACCTAATACGACCAGCAGAGGGAGACAGGGTGAAAGGAAAGGACAGAAAGACACAACATGACAATACATGACAGTACCCCCCCACTCACCGAGCGCCTCCTGGCGCACTCGAGGAGGAAACCTGGCGGCAACGGAGGAAATCCTCGATCAGCGCACGGTCCAGCACGTCCCGAGAGGGAACCCAACTCCTCTCCTCAGGACCGTACCCCTCCCAATCTACGAGGTACTGGTGACCACGGCCCCGAGGACGCATGTCCAAAATCCTGCGGACCCTGTAGATGGGTGCGCCCTCGACAAGGATGGGGGGGGGGGGGGGGGGAAGACGAGCGGGGGCGCGAAGAACGGGCTTGATACAGGAGACATGGAAGACCGGGTGGACGCGACGAAGGTATCGCGGAAGAAGAAGTCGAACTGCGACAGGATTAATGACCCGAGAAATACGGAACGGACCAATGAACCGCGGGGTCAACTTGCGAGAAGCCGTCTTAAGGGGAAGGTTCTGAGTGGAGAGCCAAACTCTCTGACCGCGACAATATCTAGGACTCTTAGTTCTACGCTTATTAGCAGCCCTCACAGTCTGCGTCCTATAACGGCAAAGTGCAGACCTGACCCTCTTCCAGGTGCGCTCGCAACGTTGGACAAAAGCCTGAGCGGAGGGGACGCTGGACTCGGCGAACTGAGATGAGAACAGCGGAGGCTGGTACCCGAGGCTACTCTGAAAAGGAGATAGCCCGGTCGCAGACGAAGGAAGCGAGTTGTGGGCGTATTCTGCCCAGGGGAGCTGTTCTGACCAAGACGCAGGGTTGCGAAAAGAAAGACTGCGTAAGATGCGACCAATAGTCTGATTGGCCCGTTCTGCTTGACCGTTAGACTGGGGGTGAAAGCCGGAAGAGAGACTGACGGAAGCCCCAATCAAACGGCAAAACTCCCTCCAAAATTGAGACGTGAATTGCGGACCTCTGTCCGAAACGACGTCTGACGGAAGGCCATGAATTCTGAAAACATTCTCGATGATGATTTGTGCCGTCTCTTTAGCAGAAGGAAGCTTAGCAAGGGGAATGAAATGAGCCGCCTTAGAGAACCTATCGACAACCGTAAGAATAACAGTCTTCCCCGCTGACGAAGGCAGTCCGGTGACAAAATCTAAGGCGATGTGAGACCACGGTCGAGAGGGAATGGGAAGCGGCCTGAGACGGCCGGCAGGAGGGGAGTTACCGGACTTAGTCTGCGCGCAGACCGAACAAGCAGCCACGAAACGACGCGTGTCATGCTCCCGGGTGGGCCACCAAAAACGCTGGCGAATGGAAGCAAGCGTACCCCGAACGCCAGGGTGGCCGGCTAACTTGGCAGAGTGAGCCCACTGAAGAACGGCCAGACGAGTAGGAACGGGAACGAAAAGAAGGTCCCTAGGACAAGCGCGCGGCGACGGAGTGTGAGTGAGCGCTTGCTTTACCTGCCTCTCAATTCCCCAGACAGTCAACCCGACAACACGCCCCTCAGGGAGAATCCCCTCGGGGTCAGTGGAGGCTACTGAAGAACTGAAGAGACGAGATAAAGCATCAGGCTTGGTGTTCTTAGAGCCCGGACGATAAGAAATCACGAACTCGAAACGAGCGAAAAACAGCGCCCAACGCGCCTGACGCGCATTAAGTCGTTTGGCAGAACGGATGTACTCAAGGTTCCTATGGTCAGTCCAAACGACAAAAGGAACGGTCGCCCCCTCCAACCACTGTCGCCATTCGCCTAGGGCTAACCGGATGGCGAGCAGTTCGCGGTTTCCCACATCATAGTTACGTTCCGACGGCGACAGGCGATGAGAAAAATACGCGCATGGGTGGACCTTGTCGTCAGAGAGGGAGCGCTGAGAAAGAATGGCTCCCACGCCCACCTCTGACGCGTCAACCTCGACAACGAACTGTCTAGAGACGTCAGGTGTAACAAGGATAGGAGCGGATGTAAAACGATTCTTGAGGAGATCAAAAGCTCCCTGGGCGGAAACGGACCACTTAAAGCACGTCTTGACAGAAGTAAGGGCTGTGAGAGGAGCTGCCACCTGACCGAAATTACGGATGAAACGACGATAGAAGTTCGCGAAGCCGAGAAAGCGCTGCAGCTCGACGCGTGACTTAGGGGCGGGCCAATCAATGACAGCTTGGACCTTAGCGGGATCCATCTTAATGCCTTCAGCGGAAATAACAGAACCGAGAAATGTGACGGAGGAGGCATGAAAAGTGCACTTCTCAGCCTTCACAAAAAGACAATTCTCTAAAAGGCGCTGGAGGACACGTCGAACGTGCTGAACATGAATCTGGAGTGACGGTGAAAAAATCAGGATATCGTCAAGGTAAACGAAAACAAAGATGTTCAGCATGTCTCTCAGGACATCATTGACTAATGCCTGAAAGACAGCTGGAGCGTTAGCGAGGCCGAAAGGAAGAACCCGGTATTCAAAGTGCCCTAACGGAGTGTTAAACGCCGTCTTCCACTCGTCCCCCTCCCTGATGCGCACGAGATGGTAAGCGTTACGAAGGTCCAACTTAGTGAAAAACCTGGCTCCCTGCAGGATCTCGAAGGCTGAAGACATAAGAGGAAGCGGATAACGATTCTTAACTGTTATGTCATTCAGCCCTCGATAATCTATGCAGGGGCGCAGAGACCCGTCCTTCTTCTTGACAAAAAAAAACCCCGCTCCGGCGGGAGAGGAGGAGGGGACTATGGTACCGGCGTCAAGAGCTACAGACAAATAATCCTCGAGAGCCTTACGTTCGGGAGCCGACAGAGAGTATAGTCTACCCCGGGGGGGAGTGGTTCCCGGAAGGAGATCAATACTACAATCATACGACCGGTGTGGAGGAAGAGAGGTGGCCCTGGACCGACTGAACACCGTGCGCAGATCGTGATATTCCTCCGGCACCCCTGTCAAATCACCAGGCTCCTCCTGTGAAGAAGAGACAGAGGAAACAGGAGGGATAGCAGACATTAAACATTTCACATGACAAGAGACGTTCCAGGAGAGGATAGAATTACTAGACCAATTAATGGAAGGATTATGACAAACTAGCCAGGGATGGCCCAAAACAACAGGTGTAAAAGGTGAACGAAAAATCAAAAAAGAAATGGTTTCGCTATGATTACCAGAAACAGTGAGGGTTAAAGGTAGCGTCTCACGCTGAATCCTGGGGAGAGGACTACCATCCAGGGCGAACAAGGCCGTGGACTCCCTTAACTGTCTGAGAGGAATGTCATGTTCCCGAGCCCAGGTCTCGTCCATAAAACAGCCCTCCGCCCCAGAGTCTATTAAGGCACTGCAGGAAGCTGACGAACCGGTCCAGCGTAGATGGACCGACAAGGTAGTGCAGGATCTTGAAGGAGAGACAGGAGTAGTAGCGCTCACCAGTAGCCCTCCGCTTACTGATGAGCTCTGGCTTTTACTGGACATGAAGTGACAAAATGACCAGCAGAACCGCAATAGAGACAGAGGCGGTTGGTGATTCTCCGTTCCCTTTCCTTAGTCGAGATGCGGATACCTCCCAGCTGCATAGGCTCAGCACCCGAGCCGGCAGAGGAAGATGGTAGTAATGCGGAGAGGGGGGCAACGGAGAACGCGAGCTCCTTTCCACGAGCTCGGTGACGAAGATCAACCCGTCGCTCAATGCGAATAGCGAGTTCAATCAGGGAATCCACGCTGGAAGGGACCTCCCGGGAGAGAATCTCATCCTTTACCTCTGCGCGGAGACCCTCCAGAAAACGAGCGAGCAAAGCCGGCTCGTTCCAGCCACTGGAGGCAGCAAGAGTGCGAAACTCAATAGAGTAGTCTGTTATGGATCGATTACCTTGACATAGGGAAGACAGGACCCTGGAAGCCTCCTCCCCAAAAACAGATCGATCAAAAACCCGTATCATCTCCTCCTTAAAGTCCTGATACTGGTTAGTACACTCAGCCCTTGCCTCCCAGATTGCCGTGCCCCACTCACGAGCCCGTCCAGTAAGGAGAGATATGACGTAGGCGACACGAGCAGTGCTCCTGGCGTAAGTGTTGGGCTGGAGAGAAAACACAATATCACACTGGGTGAGGAACGAGCGGCATTCAGTGGGCTCCCCAGAGTAACACGGCGGGTTATTGATTCTGGGCTCCGGAGATTCGAAAGCCCTGGAAGTGGCCGGTGGATCGAGGCGGAGATGGTGAACCTGTTCTGTGAGGTTGGAGACTTGGGTGGCCAGGGTCTCAACGGCATGTCGAGCAGCAGACAATTCCTGCTCGTGTCTGCCTAGCATCGCTCCCTGGATCTCGACGGCTGAGTGGAGAGGATCCGAAGTCGCTGGGTCCATTCTTGGTCGGATTCTTCTGTTACGGTGAGTGAATGAGGACCCAAAAGCGAACTAACTTAAACAGAGCTTCTTTAATAACCAAACATAGGTAGGCTCAGATAGACCGGCAGATTCCGACAGGACAGGACAAGGTTACAGCAAACATGACGATAGTCTGGTTCAGGCATGAAACACAACAAACAAGAATCCGACAAGGACAGGAACAAAAACAGAGAGAGATATAGGGGACTAATCAGAGGGAAAAAGGGAACAGGTGGGAAAAGGGGTGACGAGGTAGTCAGGAGGAGACAAGGAACAGCTGGGGGAAAGCGGGGGAGAAAAGGTAACCTAATACGACCAGCAGAGGGAGACAGGGTGAAAGGAAAGGACAGAAAGACACAACATGACAATACATGACAGCC
>NW_027259894.1:0-5000 GCF_045791955.1 Oncorhynchus clarkii lewisi
CCAGTTGAGAATACCTTTATTTAACCAGGTAGGCCAGTTGAGAACACCTTTATTTAACCAGGTAGGCCAGATGAGAACAAGTCCTCATTTACAACTGTGACCTGGCCAAGATAAAGCATAGCAGTTCGACACAAACAACAACACAGTTACACATGGAATAAACAAAACATAGTCAATAATACAGTAGAACAAAAAGTCTATATACAGTGAGTGCAAATGAGGTAAGATAAGGGAGTTGAGGCAATAAATAGGCCATGGTGGCGAAGTAATTACAATATGGCAATTAAACACTGGAATTGTAGATGTGGAGAAGATGAATGTGCAAATAGAGATACTGGGGTGCAAAGGAGCAAGATAAATAAATAAATACAGTATGGGGATGAGGCAGTTGGATGGGCTGTTTACAGATGGGCTATGTACAGGTGCAGTGATCTGTGAGCTGCTCTGACAGCTGGTGCTTAAAGCTAGTGAGGGAGATGTGAGTCTCCAGCTTCAGAGATTTTTGCAGTTCGTTCCAGTCATTGGCAGCAGAGAACTGGAAGGAAAGACGACCAAAGGAGGAATTGGCTTTGGGGGTGACCAGTGAGATATACCTGTTGGAGCGAGTGCTACGAGTGGGTGTTGCTATGGTGACCAGTGAGCTGAGATAAGGCGGGGATTTACCTAGCAGAGACTTGTAGATAACCTGTAGCCAGTGGGTTTGGCGACGAGTATGAAGCGAGGGCCAACCAACAAGAGCGTACAGGTCGCAATGGTGGGTAGTCTATATGGGGCTTTGGTGACAAAACAGATGGCACTGTGATAGACTGCATCCAGTTTGTTGAGTAGAGTGTTGGAGGCTATTTTATAGATGACATCACCGAAGTCGAGGATCGGTAGGATGGTCAGTTTTACTAGGGTATGTTTGGCAGCATGAGTGAAGGATGCTTTGTTGCGAAATAGGAAGCCGATTCTAGATGTATGCTTAATGCGAGTCTGGAAGGAGAGTTTACAGTCTAACCAGACACCCAGGTATTTGTAGTTGTCCACATATTCTAAGTCAGAACAGTCCAGGGTAGTGATGTTGGACGGGCAGGCAGGTGCAGGCAGCGATCGATTGAAAAGCATGCATTTAGTTTTACTTGCGTTTAAGAGCAATTGGAGGCCACGGAAGGAGAGTTGTATGGCATTGAAGCTCGTCTGGAGGTTAGTTAACACAGTGTCCAAAGAGGGGCCAGAAGTATACAAAATGGTGTCGTCTGCGTAGAGGTGGATCAGAGAATCACCAGCAGCAAGAGCGACATCATTGATGCATACAGAGAAGAGAGTCGGCCCGAGGATTGAACCCTGTGGCACCCCCATAGAGACTGCCAGAGGTCTGGACAACAGGCCCTCCGATTTGACACACTGAACTCTGTCTGAGAAGTAGTTGGTAAACCAGGCGAAGCAGTCATTTTAGAAACCAAGGCTGTCGAGTCTGGAACTGGGATTGGACTAATGAACAAAATACTAAAAGATTTTAAATGTAATGTTTTGAGTAAACTATCCCTTTCACTTTTGTCTGGACTGAAACTTTTATTCTTAATCTCCCTCTCTCTCCCTCTCTCTCCCTCTCTCTCTCCCCCCTACAGGAAGAGTCCCAGCAGATCCTGGCCCGCCAGAAGTCCAACTCTCAGTCGGACAGCCATGATGACGAAGTGTCCCCCCCGCTGCCCAACCCAGTGGTCAAGGCCCGCCGCCGCCGCGGAGGGGTCAGTGCTGAAGTCTACACTGAAGAGGACGCCGTCAGCTACGTCCGCAAGGTCAGAGATAAACACTTCAACCAACTCACACAGTCAGGAACATTCAGTAACCATAGTAACACTGGCTGGGAATTGCCAGGAACCTCCCCATACCATATTGTCACGGTACTTAGGTGCCGATACGATATGTATTGCGATTCTCACGATTCTACATGTATAGCGATTCTCACGATTCTACATGTATAGCGATTCTCACGATTCTACATGTATAGCGATTCTCACGATTCTACATGTATAGCGATTCTCACGATTCTACATGTATAGCGATTCTCACGATTCTACATGTATAGCGATTCTCACGATCCTACATGTATAGCGATTCTCACGATTCTACATGTATAGTGATTCTCACGATTCTACATGTATAGCGATTCTCACGATTCTACATGTATAGCGATTCTCACGATTCTACATGTATAGTGATTCTCACGATTCTACATGTATAGTGATTCTCACGATTCTACATGTATAGCGATTCTCACGATTCTACATGTATAGCGATTCTCACGATTCTACATGTATAGCGATTCTCACGATTCTACATGTATAGTGATTCTCACGATTCTACATGTATAGTGATTCTCACGATTCTACATGTATAGCGATTCTCACGATTCTACATGTATAGCGATTCTCACGATTCTACATGTATAGTGATTCTCACAATTCTACATGTATAGCGATTCTCACGATTCTACATGTATAGCGATTCTCACGATTCTACATGTATAGCGATTCTCACGATTCTACATGTATAGTGATTCTCACGATTCTACATGTATAGCGATTCTCACGATTCTACATGTATAGCGATTCTCACGATTCTACATGTATAGCGATTCGATACTGCTATTTTTTTACTGCGATTTAATATTCCTCAGTATATGAGGAATTCCATATATGAGTTATTCCATTCTAGCCATTACCATGAGCCCAACCTCCTATAGCTCCTCCCACCAGCCTCCACTGATATCTGCTGCAGAGAGACAGAGAGAGAGACACAGAGAGAGACAGAGAGAGAGACAGAGAGAGAGACAGAGAGAGACAGAGACAGAGAGAGAGAAAGACAGAGAGAGAGAAAGACAGAGAGAGAGACAGAGAGAGAGAGACAGAGAGAGAAACAGAGAGAGACAGAGAGAGAGAGACAGAGAGAGACAGAGACAGAGAGAGAGACAGAGAGAGAGACAGAGAGAGAGACAGAGAGAGACAGAGAGAGACAGAGAGAGACAGAGAGAGACAGAGAGAGACAGAGATAGTTTTGATCAGTCATGAAAATCAAAATTTGCTGAAAACATGTTCACTATTTCAAAAGAAGATGAAGAACAAGATATAGGAAGGAAAATACCCGTTGGTTCAGGTACAGCCGACTAGCACTAGCAAATGCTACCTAGCAAAACATTTTTAATATATATACTTTTTTTGTGATCAAAGTATCGATATAATATCATCCCCCCAAAAATTGCGATATGTTGACCACAGAGACTATGTCTGACCACAGAGACTGAACACATAGACAGACCATATGCTGACCACAGAGACTGAACACATAGACAGACCATATGCTGACCATTGATTGTCCACAATCTGACCAGGAGAGTTTGACTAGAGATTCAAACTATCGACTCACACAGGAGTAAGGGGGCCTGAAAGGATGAAAAACATGATGTAGTAGCCAGCAGAAGTTAAATTAAGGTTGGTATGGTGATTTGGCTGATGCTAAGTGGTATCATTGTAACACATACTCCTTTAGGACTGCAGTTGAAAATATTTGCCACTGTCAAAAAACCTACAAAAATGTAGGGAAGTAAAGAACCCTTCAACAACAACTAATTAAGTTGACTTAACAGAACTCTCTTAACTCACACAATGTCAAGCATACCCAACCAGATGGTAGTGGATGGCTCCTGCACTCAGGGCTCTAAAATGTGACCGTTTTGGTTGCATATGCTCCTAAATATTTTGCTGTGTGACCTGGTATCTGCCAGTCTTAGCAGCAGGTATCTGCCAGTCTTGTGTGTGTGTGTGTGTGTGTGTGTGTGTGTGTGTGTGTGTGTGTGTGTGTGTGTGTGTGTGTGTGTGTGTGTGTGTGTGTGTGTGTGTGTGTGTGTGTGTGTGTGTGTGTGTGTATATCCCTGAAATAGCGTGAATCACTGACCTAAACATTTGCTAGTTTATTGGTTTTTCATCCATGATTGGAGCCTGGCAGATACCTGCTGCTAAGACTGGCAGATACCTGCTGCTAAGGCTGACAGATGCCTGATGCTAAGACTGACATACCTGCTGCTAAGACTGACATATACCTGCTGATAAGACTGATAGATACCTGCTACTAATACTGACAGATACCTGCTGCTAAGACTAACAGATACCCGCTGCTAAGAATGATAGATACCTGCTGCTAAGGCTGACAGATACCTGCTGCTAAGACTGAACAGATACCCGCTGCTAAGTCTGACAGATGCCTGCTGCTAAGACTGGTAAATGCCTGCTGCTAAGACTGACAGATACCTGCTGCTAAGACTGACAGATGCCCGCTGCTAAGAATGATAGATACCTGCTGCTAAGACTGATAGATACCCGCTGCTGACAGATACCTGCTCTAAGGCTCACAGATACCTGCTGCTAAGACTGACAGATACCTGCTGCTAAGTCTGACAGATACCTGCTGATAAAACTGGTGGATGCCTGCTGCTAAGACTGACAGATGCCTGCTGCTAAGACTGACAGATGCCTGCTGCTAAGACTGACAGATACCTGCTGCTAAGACTGGCAGATACCTGCTGCTAAGACTGATAGATACCCGCTGCTAAGAATGATAGATACCTGCTGCTAAGACTGATAAATACCTGCTGCTAAGGCTGACAGATACCTGCTGATAAGACTGATAGATACCCGCTGCTAAGAATGATAGATACCTGCTGCTAAGACTGACAGATACCTGCTGCTAAGTCTGACAGATACCTGCTGCTAAGACTGACAGATACCTGCTGCTAAGACCGATAGATACCTGCTGCTAAGTCTGACAGATGCCTGCTGCTAAGACTGACAGATGCCTGCTGCTATCTGCAGGTATCTGTCAGTCTTAGCAGCAGGTATCTGCCAGGCTCCAATCATGGATGAAAAAACAATAAACTAGCAAATGTTTAGGTCAGTGATTCACGCTATTTCAGGGATACACACACACACACACACACACACACACACACACACACACACATA
>NW_027259894.1:10000-21174 GCF_045791955.1 Oncorhynchus clarkii lewisi
CTCTTTCTCTATCCCTCTATCCATCCCTCCCCTTCACCCCATCTCTTCTCTCTTCCTCTCTCTTTCCTTCTCCACCTCTTTCTCTATCCCTCTATCCATCCCTCCCCTTCACCCCATCTCTTCTCTCTTCCTCTCTCTTTCCTTCTCCACCTCTTTCTCTATCCCTCTATCCATCCCTCCCCTTCACCCCATCTCTTCTCTCTTCCTCTCTCTTTCCTTCTCCACCTCTTTCTCTATCCCTCTATCCATCCCTCCCCTTCACCCCATCTCTTCTCTCTTCCTCTCTCTTTCCTTCTCTACCTCTTTCTCTATCTCTCTATCCATCCCTCCCCTTCACCCCATCTCTTCTCTCTTCCTCTCTCTTTCCTTCTCCACCTCTTTCTCTATCCCTCCATCCATCCCTCCCCTTCACCCCATCTCTTCTCTCTTCCTCTCTCTTTCCTTTCTCCACCTCTTTCTCTATCCCTCTATCCATCCCTCCCCTTCACCCCATCTCTTCTCTCTTCCTCTCTCTTTCCTTCTCCACCTCTTTCTCTATCCCTCTATCCATCCCTCCCCTTCACCCCATCTCTTTCTCTCTTCCTCTCTCTTTCCTTCTCCACCTCTTTCTCTATCCCTCTATCCATCCCTCCCCTTCACCCCATCTCTTCTCTCTTCCTCTCTCTTTCCTTCTCCACCTCTTTCTCTATCCCTCTATCCATCCCTCCCCTTCACCCCATCTCTTCTCTCTTCCTCTCTCTTTCCTTCTCCACCTCTTTCTCTATCCCTCTATCCATCCCTCCCCTTCACCCCATCTCTTCTCTCTTCCTCTCTCTTTCCTTCTCCACCTCTTTCTCTATCCCTCTATCCATCCCTCCCCTTCACCCCATCTCTTCTCTCTTCCTCTCTCTTTCCTTCTCCACCTCTTTCTCTATCCCTCTATCCATCCCTCCCCTTCACCCCATCTCTTCTCTCTTCCTCTCTCTTTCCTTCTCCACCTCTTTCTCTATCCCTCTATCCATCCCTCCCCTTCACCCCATCTCTTCTCTCTTCCTCTCTCTTTCCTTCTCCACCTCTTTCTCTATCCCTCTATCCATCCCTCCCCTTCACCCCATCTCTTCTCTCTTCCTCTCTCTTTCCTTCTCCACCTCTTTCTCTATCCCTCTATCCATCCCTCCCCTTCACCCCATCTCTTCTCTCTTCCTCTCTCTTTCCTTCTCCACTTCTTTCTCTATCCCTCTATCCATCCCTCCCCTTCACCCCATCTCTTCTCTCTTCCTCTCTCTTTCCTTCTCCACCTCTTTCTCTATCCCTCTATCCATCCCTCCCCTTCACCCCATCTCTTCTCTCTTCCTCTCTCTTTCCTTCTCCACCTCTTTCTCTATCCCTCTATCCATCCCTCCCCTTCACCCCATCTCTTCTCTCTTTCTCTCTCTTTCCTTCTCCACCTCTTTCTCTATCCCTCTATCCATCCCTCCCCTTCACCCCATCTCTTCTCTCTTCCTTTCTCTTTCCTTCTCCACTTCTTTCTCTATCCCTATATCCAT
This sequence comes from Oncorhynchus clarkii lewisi, assembly GCF_045791955.1. Lineage (NCBI taxonomy): Eukaryota > Metazoa > Chordata > Actinopteri > Salmoniformes > Salmonidae > Oncorhynchus > Oncorhynchus clarkii. Next base: position 11,527 of record NW_027259894.1, read on the forward strand.
CCCTCCCCTTCACCCATTTCTCCTTTCTCCAATTTCCATCTCACCCCACTCCTACTATTCACTCTCTTCCCTCCCTATCCCTCCACCCCTCCTCCATCCCTTCCTTCCTTCCTAATCTCCAGGCCAGTACTGTGGGAAGCATCTCAGGTGGCTCCCTCCCTCCCCTCCCTCCCTTCCACTCTCCCTCTTTGCTCTGGACAGCAGCCTGAATACTGGTTCATTGCCGGGGAGAATCCATTAGCTCTGTATCCCAGGCTGCATCCACAGAACAGCAGGGAAAAGCCTCTCTCCCTTCATCCCTCCATTCTAGCCTCCTGACGGTCCCAGGGAGAAAACCCAAAACACACCTCTTTCCATTCTTTCGTCAGCTGGTAATTTACTGCGCTCCCCACTTCTTGGCACAGGGCCTCAGTCTGATTGCACGTCAGTGTTGTTGCAACCAGCCGACAGTTTGCCCAGCAGTGGCAGGCAGAGAAGAAACATGTGATATAATAGAATCACACAGGCAGAAGTACACTGTAGTAGAGACCTTGGTTCAAGTAGTACTTGTTTCCTTGAAAATAATCTGAGCATTTGATTATGTCTTCCTGGAGTGACAGATGGGAGAGGTTTGCACTTTTGGGTCTACACTATTAGTTCAGTTGTGCCAGGCAAGCTCAGAAAAGCCCAGTTAAGTATTTTAAATAAAGCAAATACTATTTGAACCCAGGCCTGGTGTAGTCACTTAAATCTAGTGCTTGGGTGGCTGATACGGAGGCTTAGGGTTACATTGGCACCGGACCATAAACTTGCCTTGTTTTAATGTATACAAGACCTGTTGGCATGACCAGACCATACATGACCACACAGCCCCAGAGGAGACCGTATATGATTCTGAATGTATATGACTGGCTGTCGTGTTCGTGTAGCGGCTACAGAGACGGACCGTCAGCGACAGACAGACAGACAGGCAGGCAGACAGACAGGCAGGCAGGCAGGCAGGCAGGCAGGCAGGCAGGCAGGCAGGCAGACAGACAGACAGACAGACAGACAGACAGGCAGGCAGACAGACAGACAGGCAGGCAGGCAGGCAGGCAGACAGACAGACAGACAGACAGACAGACAGACAGACAGACAGGATGATTATTTGTTCTAAGATGAGTGATGGGGCATAGTGATGATGACAGGTGCAGATCAGCCGGACGTTGTGACTTGGTGTTAGCCTAGCTAGCCTAGTGTTGACAGGGCCGTGTTGGATCCAACTCCCTCTGAATGCAGCTGATGCAGTCTGTTGTGTGATTGTGCATTACGGTAGCATGTTGACATGCCAACAAACTGCCACGTAGTGTCGTCAATTTGTTCCTCTTGAAACATGTAAGAAACACTTGGTGTTTTAGCTGTAAACAGACAGACAGACAAACAGACAGACAGACAGACAAACAGACAGACAGACAGACAGACAGACAGACAGACAGGCAGGCAGAACAGCATGGTGTCTGATTAGACAGACAGACAGACAGACAGACAGGCCGACAGGCAGAACAGCATGGTGTCTGATTAGACAGACAGACAGACAGACAGGCAGAACAGCATGGTGTCTGATTAGACAGACAGACAGACAGACAGGCCGACAGGCAGAACAGCATGGTGTCTGATTAGACAGACAGACAGACAGACAGGCAGAACAGCATGGTGTCTGATTAGCTCATGTCTGAGTGATGGGGTGTAACGATGATGACAGGTCAGGATTATGTGTGATCAGCCGGACGGCAGAAGCTGTGACTTGGCGTTAGTTTAGCTCTGACAGGGCCGTGCTGAGTCCAACTCCCTCAGTCTTCAGCTGATGCGCTCAGTCACATTGAAGTTCCATTACCATAGTTTTGTGGTTGACACGTGACAAACTTCCACAATTTGTTCCTCTTGAATCCAGTCATACCACTTGTACAAAACACTGTTGTTCAAAACCAATAGGCCTAAAGTACAATTTGTATACGCTTTCTAAATGAGCCAGAGATGTCTGGGGCTGACGTAGATGGGCAGATGGTCTGTGATGGTTTGTGATGGTCAGTGCTGGCGTGCCCTCTCTGGAGTGTCTGTCCATATCTGGTGTTGCTGAGCTGAAAGGCTGTTGTCAATGACAGATGGGCCCTGATTGGCTAGAGTTGCTGGTTCCAAGGCTGTTGCTATGGCAAGGCTGTTCCAACATCTCAGACACTCTGGATCCACTCCAAAATACATACCGCCCCAACAGATCCACAGATGACACAATCTCAACTGCACTCCACACTGCCCTCACCCACATAGACAAATTGAATACCTATGTAAGAGTGATTTTCATTGACTACAGCTCTGCATTCAACACCATAGTGCCCTCCAAACTCATCACTAAGCTCAGGACCCTGGGACTAAACAACTCTGCAACTGGATCCTGGACTTCCTGACGGGCCGCCCCCTGCTGGTGAGGGTAGGCAACAGCACATCCGCCATCAACACAGGGGCCCTCAGGGGTGCGTGCTTAGTCCCACGACTGCGTGGGTGAACACCATCATCAAGTTTGCTGACGACGTGAAGGTGGTAGGAGGGATCACTGACGAGGAAGAGGTCAGAGGGAGACATGGCAGTGTGCTGACGACGTGAAGGTGGTAGGAGGGATCACTGACGAGGAAGAGGTCAGAGGGAGACATGGCAGTGTGCTGACGATGTGAAGGTGGTAGGAGGGATCACTGACGAGGAAGAGGTCAGAGGGAGACATGGCAGTGTGCTGACGACGTGAAGGGGGTAGGAGGGATCACTGACGAGGAAGAGGTCAGAGGGAGACATGGCAGTGTGCTGACGACGTGAAGGTGGTAGGAGGGATCAGTGTGCTGACGTGAAGGTGGTAGGAGGGATCACTGACGAGGAAGAGGTCAGAGGGAGACATGGCAGTGTGCTGACGATGTGAAGGACTGACGAGGAAGAGGTCAGAGGGAGACATGGCAGTGTGCTGACGATGTGAAGGTGGTAGGAGGGATCACTGACGAGAAAGAGGTCAGAGGGAGACATGGCAGTGTGCTGACAGGACAACAACCTCTCCCTCAACGTCAGCAAGACAAAGGATCTGATCGTGGACTACAGGAAACAGAGGGGTTAACACGCCCCATCCGTATCGATGGGGCTGTAGTGGAGCGGGTCGAGAGCTTCAAATTCCTCTGTGTCCACATCACTAAGGAATTAACAGGTCCACACACACCCAACGCAGTTGAAAAGAGGGCACGACAGAGCCTTTTCTCCCTCAGGAGGCTGAAAAGATTCAGCATGGGCCTTCAGATCCTCAAAAAGTTGTACAGCTGCACCATTGAGAGCATCTTCACTGGCTGCATCACCGCTTGGTACAGCAACTGCAAGGCACTACAGGGGATAGTGGATACGGCCCAGTACATCACTGGGGCTGAGCTCCCTGCCATCCAGGACCTCTATACCAGGTGGTGCCAGAGGAAGGCCCTAAAAATGTTAAAAGACTCCAGCCACCCAAGTCATAGAATCTTCTCTCTGCTTACCTATGGCAAGCGGTACCAGTGCACCAAGTGTGGAACCCACAACACAGTGAACAGCTTCTACCCCCAAGCCATGAGACTGCTAAACAAGACTGCTAAACACGACTACCAAACAAGACTGCTAAACAAGACTGCTAAACAAGACTGCTAAACAAGACAGCTAAACAAGACTGCTGAACAAGACTGCTAAACAAAACTGCTAAACAAGACTGCTGAACAAGACTGCTGAACAAGTGTGAGCATGTGGACTCTACCCACATGCTCACACATACTGGACTCTACCCACACGCTCACACATACTGGACTCTACCCACACGCTCACACACACTGGACTCTACCCACATGCTCACACACACTGGACTCTACCCACACGCTCACACACACTGGACTCTACCCACACGCTCACACATACTGGACTCTACCCACATGCTCACACACACTGGACTCTACCCACATGCTCACACACACTGGACTCTACCCACATGCTCACACATACTGGACTCTACCCACATGCTCACACATACTGGACTCTACCCACATGCTCACACACACTGGACTCTACCCACATGCTCACACAAACTGGACTCCACATACTGAACTCTACCCACATACTCACACATACTGGACTCTACCCACATGCTCACACATACTGGACTCTACCCACACTCTCACACATACTGGACTCTACCCACATGCTCACACACACTTACACTGACACCCCAACACACACATACTATACACCTTCACACACATAACATGTTCACACATGCATACTGACGCCACACACACACACACACGTACGCACGCATGCGCGCGCACACACTTTCACACTCACCACATGCTGCTATTGCCTATTATCTATCCTGCACATTGACTCAGTAATGGTACTCCCTGTATATAGTCATGTTATTATCTGGTAGCCCTGCACATTGACTCAGTACTGGTACTCCCTGTATATAGTCATGTTATTACCTGGTACTCCCTGTATATAGTCATGTTATTACCTGGTAGCCCTGCACATAGACTCAGTACTGGTACTCCCTGTATATAGTCATGTTATTACCTGGTAGCCCTGCATATTGACTCAGTACTGGTACTCCCTGTATATAGTCATGTTATTACCTGGTAGCCCTGCACATTGACTCAGTACTGGTACTCCCTGTATATAGTCATGTTATTATCTGGTAGCCCTGCACATTGACTCAGTACTGGTACTCCCTGTATATAGTCATGTTATTACCTGGTACTCCCTGTATATAGTCATGTTATTACCTGGTAGCCCTGCACATTGACTCAGTACTGGTACTCCCTGTATATAGTCATGTTATTACCTGGTAGCCCTGCATATTGACTCAGTACTGGTACTCCCTGTATATAGTCATGTTATTACCTGGTAGCCCTGCATATTGACTCAGTACTGGCACTCCCTGTATATAGTCATGTTATTACCTGGTACTCCCTGTATATAGTCATGTTATTACCTGGTACTCCCTGTATATAGTCATGTTATTACCTGGTACTCCCTGTATATAGTCATGTTATTACCTGGTACTCCCTGTATATAGTCATGTTATTACCTGGTACTCCCTGTATATAGTCATGTTATTACCTGGTACTCCCTGTATATAGTCATGTTATTACCTGGTAGCCCTGCACATTGACTCAGTACTGGTACTCCCTGTATATAGTCATGTTATTACCTGGTAGCCCTGCATATTGACTCAGTACTGGTACTCCCTGTATATAGTCATGTTATTACCTGGTACTCCCTGTATATAGTCATGTTATTACCTGGTAGCCCTGCACATTGACTCAGTACTGGTACTCCCTGTATATAGTCATGTTATTACCTGGTAGCCCTGCACGCTGACTCAGTACTGGTACTCCCTGTATATAGTCATGTTATTACCTGGTAGCCCTGCATATTGACTCAGTACTGGTACTCCCTGTATATAGTCATGTTATTACCTGGTACTCCCTGTATATAGTCATGTTATTACCTGGTAGCCCTGCACATTGACTCAGTACTGGTACTCCCTGTATATAGTCATGTTATTACCTGGTAGCCCTGCATATTGACGCAGTACTGGTAATCCCTGTATATAGTCATGTTATTACCTGGTACTCCCTGTATATAGTCATGTTATTACCTGGTAGCCCTGCACGCTGACTCAGTACTGGTACTCCCTGTATATAGTCATGTTATTACCTGGTACTCCCTGTATATAGTCATGATATTACCTGGTACTCCCTGTATATAGTCATGTTATTACCTGGTAGCCCTGCACGCTGACTCAGTACTGGTACTCCCTGTATATAGTAATGTTATTACCTGGTACTCCCTGTATATATAGTCATGTTATTACCTGGTACTCCCTGTATATAGTCATGTTATTACCTGGTAGCCCTGCACGCTGACTCAGTACTGGTACTCCCTGTATATAGTAATGTTATTACCTGGTACTCCCTGTATATAGTCATGTTATTACCTGGTACTCCCTGTATATAGTCATGTTATTACCTGGTAGCCCTGCACATTGACTCAGTACTGGTACTCCCTGTATATAGTCATGTTATTACCTGGTACTCCCTGTATATAGTCATGTTATTACCTGGTAGCCCTGCACATTGACTCAGTACTGGTACTCCCTGTATATAGTCATGTTATTACCTGGTACTCCCTGTATATAGTCATGTTATTATCTGGTAGCCCTGCACATTGACTCAGTACTGGTACTCCCTGTATATAGTCATGTTATTACCTGGTACTCCCTGTATATAGTCATGTTATTACCTGGTAGCCCTGCACATAGACTCAGTACTGGTACTCCCTGTATATAGTCATGTTATTACCTGGTAGCCCTGCATATTGACTCAGTACTGGTACTCCCTGTATATAGTCATGTTATTACCTGGTAGCCCTGCACATTGACTCAGTACTGGTACTCCCTGTATATAGTCATGTTATTACCTGGTAGCCCTGCATATTGACGCAGTACTGGTACTCCCTGTATATAGTCATGTTATTACCTGGTACTCCCTGTATATAGTCATGTTATTACCTGGTAGCCCTGCACATTGACTCAGTACTGGTACTCCCTGTATATAGTCATGTTATTACCTGGTAGCCCTGCATATTGACGCAGTACTGGTACTCCCTGTATATAGTCATGTTATTACCTGGTACTCCCTGTATATAGTCATGTTATTACCTGGTAGCCCTGCACATAGACTCAGTTCTGGTACTCCCTGTATATAGTCATGTTATTACCTGGTAGCCCTGCATATTGACTCAGTACTGGTACTCCCTGTATATAGTCATGTTATTACCTGGTAGCCCTGCACATTGACTCAGTACTGGTACTCCCTGTATATAGTCATGTTATTATCTGGTAGCCCTGCACATTGACTCAGTACTGGTACTCCCTGTATATAGTCATGTTATTACCTGGTACTCCCTGTATATAGTCATGTTATTATCTGGTAGCCCTGCACATTGACTCAGTACTGGTACTCCCTGTATATAGTCATGTTATTACCTGGTACTCCCTGTATATAGTCATGTTATTACCTGGTAGCCCTGCACATAGACTCAGTACTGGTACTCCCTGTATATAGTCATGTTATTATCTGGTAGCCCTGCACATTGACTCAGTACTGGTACTCCCTGTATATAGTCATGTTATTACCTGGTACTCCCTGTATATAGTCATGTTATTACCTGGTAGCCCTGCACATTGACTCAGTACTGGTACTCCCTGTATATAGTCATGTTATTACCTGGTAGCCCTGCATATTGACTCAGTACTGGTACTCCCTGTATATAGTCATGTTATTACCTGGTAGCCCTGCATATTGACTCAGTACTGGCACTCCCTGTATATAGTCATGTTATTACCTGGTACTCCCTGTATATAGTCATGTTATTACCTGGTACTCCCTGTATATAGTCATGTTATTACCTGGTACTCCCTGTATATAGTCATGTTATTACCTGGTACTCCCTGTATATAGTCATGTTATTACCTGGTACTCCCTGTATATAGTCATGTTATTACCTGGTAGCCCTGCACATTGACTCAGTACTGGTACTCCCTGTATATAGTCATGTTATTACCTGGTAGCCCTGCATATTGACTCAGTACTGGTACTCCCTGTATATAGTCATGTTATTACCTGGTACTCCCTGTATATAGTCATGTTATTACCTGGTAGCCCTGCATATTGACTCAGTACTGGTACTCCCTGTATATAGTCATGTTATTACCTGGTACTCCCTGTATATAGTCATGTTATTACCTGGTAGCCCTGCACATTGACTCAGTACTGGTACTCCCTGTATATAGTCATGTTATTACCTGGTAGCCCTGCACGCTGACTCAGTACTGGTACTCCCTGTATATAGTAATGTTATTACCTGGTAGCCCTGCATATTGACTCAGTACTGGTACTCCCTGTATATAGTCATGTTATTACCTGGTACTCCCTGTATATAGTCATGTTATTACCTGGTAGCCCTGCACATTGACTCAGTACTGGTACTCCCTGTATATAGTCATGTTATTACCTGGTAGCCCTGCATATTGACGCAGTACTGGTACTCCCTGTATATAGTCATGTTATTACCTGGTACTCCCTGTATATAGTCATGTTATTACCTGGTAGCCCTGCACGCTGACTCAGTACTGGTACTCCCTGTATATAGTCATGTTATTACCTGGTACTCCCTGTATATAGTCATGATATTACCTGGTACTCCCTGTATATAGTCATGTTATTACCTGGTAGCCCTGCACGCTGACTCAGTACTGGTACTCCCTGTATATAGTAATGTTATTACCTGGTACTCCCTGTATATAGTCATGTTATTACCTGGTACTCCCTGTATATAGTCATGTTATTACCTGGTAGCCCTGCACGCTGACTCAGTACTGGTACTCCCTGTATATAGTAATGTTATTACCTGGTACTCCCTGTATATAGTCATGTTATTACCTGGTACTCCCTGTATATAGTCATGTTATTACCTGGTAGCCCTGCACATTGACTCAGTACTGGTACTCCCTGTATATAGTCATGTTATTACCTGGTACTCCCTGTATATAGTCATGTTATTACCTGGTAGCCCTGCATATTGACTCAGTACTGGTACTCCCTGTATATAGTCATGTTATTACCTGGTACTCCCTGTATATAGTCATGTTATTACCTGGTAGCCCTGCACATTGACTCAGTACTGGTACTCCCTGTATATAGTCATGTTATTACCTGGTAGCCCTGCACGCTGACTCAGTACTGGTACTCCCTGTATATAGTAATGTTATTACCTGGTAGCCCTGCATATTGACTCAGTACTGGTACTCCCTGTATATAGTCATGTTATTACCTGGTACTCCCTGTATATAGTCATGTTATTACCTGGTAGCCCTGCACATTGACTCAGTACTGGTACTCCCTGTATATAGTCATGTTATTACCTGGTAGCCCTGCATATTGACGCAGTACTGGTACTCCCTGTATATAGTCATGTTATTACCTGGTACTCCCTGTATATAGTCATGTTATTACCTGGTAGCCCTGCACGCTGACTCAGTACTGGTACTCCCTGTATATAGTCATGTTATTACCTGGTACTCCCTGTATATAGTCATGATATTACCTGGTACTCCCTGTATATAGTCATGTTATTACCTGGTAGCCCTGCACGCTGACTCAGTACTGGTACTCCCTGTATATAGTAATGTTATTACCTGGTACTCCCTGTATATAGTCATGTTATTACCTGGTACTCCCTGTATATAGTCATGTTATTACCTGGTAGCCCTGCACGCTGACTCAGTACTGGTACTCCCTGTATATAGTAATGTTATTACCTGGTACTCCCTGTATAGTCATGTTATTACCTGGTACTCCCTGTATATAGTCATGTTATTACCTGGTAGCCCTGCACATTGACTCAGTACTGGTACTCCCTGTATATAGTCATGTTATTACCTGGTACTCCCTGTATATAGTCATGTTATTACCTGGTAGCCCTTCACGCTGACTCAGTACTGGTACTCCCTGTATATAGTCATGTTATTACCTGGTACTCCCTGTATATAGTCATGTTATTACCTGGTACTCCCTGTAAATA
>NW_027259895.1:0-21135 GCF_045791955.1 Oncorhynchus clarkii lewisi
CTGAGCAAAGGGTCTGAATGCTTATATTAAAATGTAGGAACTGGGTTCTACAGTTTGAACCCCTGCTGTTTCTGGACCCACAGCCACTGCGCCAGGCCATCTAGATGTGTGAAGGTTAGTGTCTTTTCTTGTAGAGAAGTTAATTATGCATCATGTATGTCCTTCCTGAGAGTGTGTATACTTAATTTTTTTATTACCATATCACTTTTGTATGTTCTCTATAGTTATGTACTTGAAAATGTATCAATTGACCAATTCGGGACATTTGGGCAGACTTGATTTGTCACGTTCTGACCTTAGTTCCTTTGTTTTGTCTTTGTTTTAGTATGGTCAGGGCATGAGTTGGGGTGGGCAGTCTAGGTTTGTTTTTCTATGTTGGTTTTTGTGTTCGGCCTAGTATGGTTCTCAATCAGAGGCAGGTGTCGCTAGTTGTCTCTGATTGAGAATCATACTTAGGTAGCCCTTTTACACCTGGGTTTTGTGGTTGTTTATTTTCTGTCTTTGTGTTACGTGTGTATGTCACCAGACAGGACTGTTTCGTTCGTTCATTTAGTTATTTTTGTATTGATTCAGTGTTCAGTGCTTCCTTTAATTAAAATTATGAACACTTACCACGCTGCGCTTTGGTCCTCCTCTCTATCTCCAGACGACATCCGTTACATGATTCAAAATGTGCAATAATGTAATAATTCCCTGGATCAGTCTGAAACTTTGGACACACACTGCTCCCATCTGGGGGCCAATATCTAAATTGCGCCTAAACTCAATTGTAATTTTATGGCCTTTCTTTTGCATTTCAAAGATGATGAAAAAATAATTAATGGAAATTTCAAAGCATTTCCTTTCAAATGTTATCAATAATATCCATATCCTCACTTCAGGTCCTGAACTACAGGCAGTTAGATGTCATTTTAGGTCAAAATTGAAAATAGGGGTCCGATCCTTATTAAGAACAAATACTTATTTACAATGACGGCCTACCTCGGCCTGTTACAGTGAGTGAATGAGGACCCAAAAGCGAACTAACTTAAACAGAGCTTCTTTAATAACCAAACATAGGTAGGCTCAGATAGACCGGCAGATTCCGACAGGACAGGACAAGGTTACAGCAAACATGACGATAGTCTGGCTCAGGCATGAAACACAACAAACAAGAATCCGACAAGGACAGGAACAAAAACAGAGAGAGATATAGGGGACTAATCAGAGGGAAAAGGGGAACAGGTGGGAGAAGGGGTGACGAGGTAGTCAAGAGGAGACAAGGAACAGCTGGGGGAAAGCGGGGGAGAAAAGGTAACCTAATACGACCAGCAGAGGGAGACAGGGTGAAAGGAAAGGACAGAAAGACACAACATGACAATACATGACAGTACCCCCCCACTCACCGAGCGCCTCCTGGCGCACTCGAGGAGGAAACCTTGCGGCAACGGAGGAAATCCTCGATCAGCGCACGGTCCAGCACGTCCCGAGAGGGAACCCAACTCCTCTCCTCAGGACCGTACCCCTCCCAATCAACGAGGTACTGGTGACCACGGCCCCGAGGACGCATGTCCAAAATCCTGCGGACCCTGTAGATGGGTGCGCCCTCGACAAGGATGGGGGGGGGGGGGGGGAAGACGAGCGGGGGCGCGAAGAACGGGCTTAATACAGGAGACATGGAAGACCGGGTGGACGCGACGAAGGTATCGCGGAAGAAGAAGTCGAACTGCGACAGGATTAATGACCCGAGAAATACGGAACGGACCAATGAACCGCGGGGTCAACTTGCGAGAAGCCGTCTTAAGGGGAAGGTTCTGAGTGGAGAGCCAAACTCTCTGACCGCGACAATATCTAGGACTCTTAGTTCTACGCTTATTAGCAGCCCTCACAGTCTGCGTCCTATAACGGCAAAGTGCAGACCTGACCCTCTTCCAGGTGCGCTCGCAACGTTGGACAAAAGCCTGAGCGGAGGGGACGCTGGACTCGGCGAACTGAGATGAGAACAGCGGAGGCTGGTACCCGAGGCTACTCTGAAAAGGAGATAGCCCGGTCGCAGACGAAGGAAGCGAGTTGTGGGCGTATTCTGCCCAGGGGAGCTGTTCTGACCAAGACGCAGGGTTGCGAAAAGAAAGACTGCGTAAGATGCGACCAATAGTCTGATTGGCCCGTTCTGCTTGACCGTTAGACTGGGGGTGAAAGCCGGAAGAGAGACTGACGGAAGCCCCAATCAAACGGCAAAACTCCCTCCAAAATTGAGACGTGAATTGCGGACCTCTGTCCGAAACGACGTCTGACGGAAGGCCATGAATTCTGAAAACATTCTCGATGATGATTTGTGCCGTCTCTTTAGCAGAAGGAAGCTTAGCAAGGGGAATGAAATGAGCCGCCTTAGAGAACCTATCGACAACCGTAAGAATAACAGTCTTTCCCGCTGACGAAGGCAGTCCGGTGACAAAATCTAAGGCGATGTGAGACCACGGTCGAGAGGGAATGGGAAGCGGCCTGAGACGGCCGGCAGGAGGGGAGTTACCGGACTTAGTCTGCGCGCAGACCGAACAAGCAGCCACGAAACGACGCGTGTCATGCTCCCGGGTGGGCCACCAAAAACGCTGGCGAATGGAAGCAAGCGTACCCCGAACGCCAGGGTGGCCGGCTAACTTGGCAGAGTGAGCCCACTGAAGAACGGCCAGACGAGTAGGAACGGGAACGAAAAGAAGGTTCCTAGGACAAGCGCGCGGCGACGGAGTGTGAGTGAGCGCTTGCTTTACCTGCCTCTCAATTCCCCAGACAGTCAACCCGACAACACGCCCCTCAGGGAGAATCCCCTCGGGGTCAGTGGAGGCTACTGAAGAACTGAAGAGACGAGATAAAGCATCAGGCTTGGTGTTCTTAGAGCCCGGACGATAAGAAATCACGAACTCGAAACGAGCGAAAAACAGCGCCCAACGCGCCTGACGCGCATTAAGTCGTTTGGCAGAACGGATGTACTCAAGGTTCCTATGGTCAGTCCAAACGACAAAAGGAACGGTCGCCCCCTCCAACCACTGTCGCCATTCGCCTAGGGCTAACCGGATGGCGAGCAGTTCGCGGTTTCCCACATCATAGTTACGTTCCGACGGCGACAGGCGATGAGAAAAATACGCGCATGGGTGGACCTTGTCGTCAGAGAGGGAGCGCTGAGAAAGAATGGCTCCCACGCCCACCTCTGACGCGTCAACCTCGACAACGAACTGTCTAGAGACGTCAGGTGTAACAAGGATAGGAGCGGATGTAAAACGATTCTTGAGGAGATCAAAAGCTCCCTGGGCGGAAACGGACCACTTAAAGCACGTCTTGACAGAAGTAAGGGCTGTGAGAGGAGCTGCCACCTGACCGAAATTACGGATGAAACGACGATAGAAGTTCGCGAAGCCGAGAAAGCGCTGCAGCTCGACGCGTGACTTAGGGGCGGGCCAATCAATGACAGCTTGGACCTTAGCGGGATCCATCTTAATGCCTTCAGCGGAAATAACAGAACCGAGAAATGTGACGGAGGAGGCATGAAAAGTGCACTTCTCAGCCTTCACAAAAAGACAATTCTCTAAAAGGCGCTGGAGGACACGTCGAACGTGCTGAAGATGAATCTGGAGTGACGGTGAAAAAATCAGGATATCGTCAAGGTAAACGAAAACAAAGATGTTCAGCATGTCTCTCAGGACATCATTGACTAATGCCTGAAAGACAGCTGGAGCGTTAGCGAGGCCGAAAGGAAGAACCCGGTATTCAAAGTGCCCTAACGGAGTGTTAAACGCCGTCTTCCACTCGTCCCCCTCCCTGATGCGCACGAGATGGTAAGCGTTACGAAGGTCCAACTTAGTGAAAAACCTGGCTCCCTGCAGGATCTCGAAGGCTGAAGACATAAGAGGAAGCGGATAACGATTCTTAACTGTTATGTCATTCAGCCCTCGATAATCTATGCAGGGGCGCAGAGACCCGTCCTTCTTCTTGACAAAAAAAAACCCCGCTCCGGCGGGAGAGGAGGAGGGGACTATGGTACCGGCGTCAAGAGCTACAGACAAATAATCCTCGAGAGCCTTACGTTCGGGAGCCGACAGAGAGTATAGTCTACCCCGGGGGGGAGTGGTTCCCGGAAGGAGATCAATACTACAATCATACGACCGGTGTGGAGGAAGAGAGGTGGCCCTGGACCGACTGAACACCGTGCGCAGATCGTGATATTCCTCCGGCACCCCTGTCAAATCACCAGGCTCCTCCTGTGAAGAAGAGACAGAGGAAACAGGAGGGATAGCAGACATTAAACATTTCACATGACAAGAGACGTTCCAGGAGAGGATAGAATTACTAGACCAATTAATGGAAGGATTATGACAAACTAGCCAGGGATGGCCCAAAACAACAGGTGTAAAAGGTGAACGAAAAATCAAAAAAGAAATGGTTTCGCTATGATTACCAGAAACAGTGAGGGTTAAAGGTAGCGTCTCACGCTGAATCCTGGGGAGAGGACTACCATCCAGGGCGAACAAGGCCGTGGACTCCCTTAACTGTCTGAGAGGAATGTCATGTTCCCGAGCCCAGGTCTCGTCCATAAAACAGCCCTCCGCCCCAGAGTCTATTAAGGCACTGCAGGAAGCTGACGAACCGGTCCAGCGTAGATGGACCGACAAGGTAGTGCAGGATCTTGAAGGAGAGACAGGAGTAGTAGCGCTCACCAGTAGCCCTCCGCTTACTGATGAGCTCTGGCTTTTACTGGACATGAAGTGACAAAATGACCAGCAGAACCGCAATAGAGACAGAGGCGGTTGGTGATTCTCCGTTCCCTCTCCTTAGTCGAGATGCGGATACCTCCCAGCTGCATAGGCTCAGCTCCCGAGCCAGCAGAGGAAGATGGTAGTGATGCGGAGAGGGGGGCAACGGAGAACGCGAGCTCCTTTCCACGAGCTCGGTGACGAAGATCAACCCGTCGCTCAATGCGAATAGCGAGTTCAATCAGGGAATCCACGCTGGAAGGGACCTCCCGGGAGAGAATCTCATCCTTTACCTCTGCGCGGAGACCCTCCAGAAAACGAGCGAGCAAAGCCGGCTCGTTCCAGCCACTGGAGGCAGCAAGAGTGCGAAACTCAATAGAGTAGTCTGTTATGGATCGATTACCTTGACATAGGGAAGACAGGGCCCTGGAAGCCTCCTCCCCAAAAACAGATCGATCAAAAACCCGTATCATCGAAAGCCCTGGAAGTGGCCGGTGGATCGAGGCGGAGATGGTGAACCTGTTCTGTGAGGTTGGAGACTTGGGTGGCCAGGGTCTCAACGGCATGTCGAGCAGCAGACAATTCCTGCTCGTGTCTGCCTAGCATCGCTCCCTGGATCCCGACGGCTGAGTGGAGAGGATCCGAAGTCGCTGGGTCCATTCTTGGTCGGATTCTTCTGTTACGGTGAGTGAATGAGGACCCAAAAGCGAACTAACTTAAACAGAGCTTCTTTAATAACCAAACATAGGTAGGCTCAGATAGACCGGCAGATTCCGACAGGACAGGACAAGGTTACAGCAAACATGACGATAGTCTGGCTCAGGCATGAAACACAACAAACAAGAATCCGACAAGGACAGGAACAAAAACAGAGAGAGATATAGGGGACTAATCAGAGGGAAAAGGGGAACAGGTGGGAGAAGGGGTGACGAGGTAGTCAAGAGGAGACAAGGAACAGCTGGGGGAAAGCGGGGGAGAAAAGGTAACCTAATACGACCAGCAGAGGGAGACAGGGTGAAAGGAAAGGACAGAAAGACACAACATGACAATACATGACACGGCCAAACCCAGACAATGCTGGGCCAATTGTGCGCCGCCCTATGGGACTTCCAATCACGATTGGTTGTTATGCAGCCTGAAATTGAACCCGGGTCTGTGGTGACACCTCTAGCACTGAGAGGTGCGCAACTCGGGAGCCCCAGGGATGTGCATGTCTGACATCAATATATGCACAATTACAATGATAACGTAATATTGTCTACTTCAGAAAATTGTATATAACATAACCATAGTGTTGACAAGTAGGCTATGGTGTAAAGGAATGTTTTGCCTTGTGTGGAAGGTTTTGTGAGTTTTGACACTCTTATCTAGGTGTCATATCCAGCCATGAAATAATGCAATATACTGTATGTCAATATAGGTCTAAATTATGTGTCATGACAGTGTTAGGACCGATAAAGGACTAGTAGGAGACAGGCATGTAATTCATACTTTATTTCCGCACACCAAACAAACACATGACAAACAGGAAGTGGGATAGAATCTGCAAAAGTGGTTTATGGTCAATGATGCTCTAACAAACTGTTAGGAAATCTAGTGGAGTGTTAAGGTGGTGCAGTTTTCTGATCTGTTGTCTCTCTGCACCCTTGTGTCCAACTAAAGAACAGGAAGGAATAGGTATTTTATCCCACCTGATAGGACTTGTTATTGGCTGACCAGGTCAGCTGAATGAGTTCCTTGGCAACCTGGTCCATAACACAAAGGTGTGAAGAGGTCTCTGCCGCTGGACAATGGGGTCTGTCTGAGGCGGGGAATGGTAGCATTAGTCACAAAAATCTAAAGTTGTGTCTCTGTAGCCAGAGAGAGGGTTTGAGAGAGAAGGTTTTCTACACTATGTATGTCTGATTTGATTCTGTAGAATTAAAAAAACTCTAGTAATATTAGCACTACAGATATGTGACTCTACTTTAGATTAAATAAACAAATTAACTTGTTTGAGAAATGGTGTGTGTTTAACCATATAATATATTATTTTTAAAGGAGCATTTCACATATGGTTTAAGGGTACACTCTATGCACTATGCAATTAGAAAGAGATTCAGAATCCAAATTAACACTGTGTTTATTTTTTTTATTTCACCTTTATTTAACCAGGTAGGCTAGTTGAGAACAAGTTCTCATTTACAACTGCGACCTGGCCAAGATAAAGCAAAGCAGTTTGACACATACAACAACACAGTTACACATGGAATAAACAAAGATACAGTCAACAATAAGGTATAAAATGTATAAATACAGTGTGTGCAAATGAGGTAAGATAAGAGAGGTAAGGTAATAAATAGGCCACTGTGTCTGAAGCCCATATGATTTGATTATGTAAGGTGAGAGTCAGCCCTGGCAGGTGGCTGGGTTAACCTGTGGCTGGGACAGACAGATGCTGAGTGATATGAGTAATGGTGCTTCCCTTTATGCTCAGCCAAAATGCAAATCCCTGAGCAGGCTGAAATTGCATATGTACGTGTGCGTGATTGCATGTAAAAGGGTATAATTTCTAGCCAAATAAAATGACTTCATGTAAACTAATCATGAAATTTGTGCTCAATGCACAAAGATTTGTGTATGTTAACTTAAGCTGCATTACTTGTTCAGCATTATAGGGTATGTTATTTTGTATACAACGTACAGTTGAAGTCAGAAGTTTACTTACACTTAGGTTTTTTTTTATTCTTCTTAACAAATTACAGTTGTGGCAAGTCGGTTAGGACATCTACTTTGTGCACAAGTCATTTGTCCAACAATTGTTTACAGACAGATTATTTCACTTATAATTCACTGTATCACAATTCCAGTGGGTCAGAAGTTTACATACACTAAGTTGACTGTGCCTTGGAAAAGCTTGGAAAAGTCCAGAAAATTATGTCATGGCTTTAGAAGCTTCTGATAGGCTAATTGACATCATTTGAGTCAATTGGATGTGTACCTGTGGATGTATTTCAAGGCCTACCTTCAAACTCAGAGCCTCTTTGCTTGACGTCATGGGAAAATCAAAAATAAATCAGCCAAGACCTCAGAAAAAAAATTGTAGACCTCCACAAGTCTGGTTCATCCTTGGGAGCAATTTCCAAACGCCTGAAGGTACCACGTTCATCCGTACAAACAATAGTATGCAAGTAGAAACACCATGTGACCATGCAGCCATCATACCACTCAGGAAGGAGATGCATTCTGTCTCCTAGAGAAGAACGTTCTTTGGTGGGAAAAGTGCAAATCCATCCGAGAACAACAGCAAAGGACCTTGTGAAGATGCTGGAGGAAACGGGTACAAAAGTATCTATATCCACAGTAAAACGAGTCCTATATCGACAAAACGTGAAAGGCCCCTCAGCAAGGAAGAAGCCACTGCTCCAAAACTGCCATAAAAAAAGCCAGACTATGGTTTGCAACTGCACATGGGGACAAAGATTGTACTTTTAGGAGGAATGTCCTCTGGTCTGATGAAACAAAAATAGAATTGTTTGGCCAAAATGACCATTGTTATGTTTGGAGGAAAAAGGAGGAGGCTTGCAAGCCAAAGAAAATCCTCACAACTGTGAAGCACGGGGGTGGCAGCATCATGTTGTGGGGGTGCTTTGCAGCAGGAGGGACTGGTTCACTTCACAAAATAGATGGCATCATGAGGTTGGAAAATTACATGGATATATTGATGTAACATCTCAAGACATCATTCAGGAAGTTAAATCTTGGTCGCAAAAGGGTCTTCCAAATGGACAATGACCCCAAGCATACTTCCAAAGTTATGGAAAAATGGCTTAAGGACAACAATGTCAAGGTATTGGAGTGGCCGTCACAAAGCCCTGACCTCAATCCCATAGAAAATGTGTGGGCAGAACTGAAAAAGCATGTACGAGCAAGGAGGCCTACAAACCTGATTCAGTTACACCAGCTCTGTCAGGAGGAATGGGCCAAAATTCACACAACTTATTGTGGGAAGCTTGCGGAAGGCTACCGGAAACGTTTGACCCAAGTTAAATAATTTCAAAGCAATGCAACCAAATACTAATTGTGTGTATGTAAACTTCTGACCCACTGGGAATTTGATGAAAGAAATAAAAGCTGAAATAAATCATTCTCTCTACTATTACCTAAAACAGGGAATATTTACTAGGATTAAATGACAGGAATTGTGATAAACTGAGTTTAAATGTATTTGGCTGAGGTGCATGTAAACTTCCGACTTCAACTGTACGCATAATATTAGCACAGGTTGTCTAGATATGGGATTAGACCTATTCATTTTGCGTCAGCATAATGGAATGTCTTTTTCTTCATGTTATATTGTACTTTTGAACTTAGATCCTTGTCTGTCACTTAGATTGCACAATGTTGTTCAAATAAATGGGGGCTTGACTGTGGACGATCGTCTTAACTTGGCTAATAATGTCATCTTTATGCAACATTCTGGCCCTGACAGTTCACACAAAAAAACTTGGACCCACCTGATGTAAACTTCGGCTATTTGAAAGGCAAATTCATGTCAATTCAAAAGTGAATAAGGTTGTCGAAGATAGGCTACTCTAGATGAGTGTCAACTTGTTTTGAGCACTCTTCACACCATAATGTTGGAGCCAAATCAGAATCCCTGGACAAAGGCACAGACGCTCATTCCTCCCAGATAACAACAAGCTACAGCAGGTACAATGACAACTCAATATCTTACCCTGTCTTGAAAATCCTCAGTCAATGTTATCATTATGTAATAATAACATTGTCTATCCATGAGTATTAGCTTACTTCCTGTGAGGATAAACTTATTTTACACTGTGTTAAACCTCTCTAGATCCACTACTTACCTCTTCTCTTGATTTTCTCTCTCAGCCTCTTTGTCTTAGAACACGGGTCTTCCTATTCTTCAGAGAATAAAGTAACAGAGGATATGCGGCAATGAAGGATCCAAACTCCTATTTTCACGACTCCCAGACTTAAATGAATATGATGGTGCTGGGTGTGTCCCACCTGTCTGCCTGTCTAACTGGGAACAGAGGTGTTCAGCTGCCTCCTGGCCTGGTTACCAACAACTGGTAGCTGTGGCTAGTGGCTGGCGGCCCTTCAGTCCAGGTGAAACAGGAGCTCTTCAACGTCAACCAGTCTGTCATGAATCTTCTACACACCACTATTGGTCACCAATATCCTCTTCATCAAAAGTTTGGACGGTCCCTGTTCCAGTGCTGCATCTGTGTGGAGCTCTACCTGGCCGTGATCTACCCTGTGGTCTCCCTCAAGTACAGACTCCTGAGGTACAGGGCAGCATGTGTGATCATGGCATGGTTGATGACACTCGGCCTCTTTGGTTCAATGGGCGCTACCGAAGGCTGCATCGAGTTCAACGCTGGTATTTTCGCTGTGATTCTGTTCACTGATGTGTTCTGCAGTGTCTTCATACTGAGCGTGCTGATCAGGTCCGGTAAAGAATTTACTGTCACCTCATGCTCACAATTACGACCTATTCCTGACTGTTTTGCTTGGTTTCACAAGATCTAACCATAAAATATATATATAACACAATTTTAACTTTGCAATGTCATCTCTTAACTTGTATTACATGCTGTATAGCCAGCCTGGTCTCATAGACTAGCCACAACATAGTAAATAGGGCACACTCATATAAGTATCATATTTTACATTTTGTATAGTTACATAAGACAGAAGGTTACTTGATGGGACATTTGAGAAGTGTCTAACTTCATATTCATCATTGCCAGCATCAACATACTGTATGTGAAATTACTTATTTTTTTACATTTAAACCTTATTTAACTAGGCAAGCGCTACCAATGACATCATCAGTGTGAATCACATGATTTTTTACTTTTATTTAACTAGGCGAGTCAGTTAATTAAGTACAAATTCTTACTTATATTGACAGACCACCCCTGTCAACTGGGACAAAGCTGGGCTAACTGTGTGCCGCCCAACAAGACTCCCAATCATGGCAGGATGTGATACAGCCTGGACTCGAACCAGGCACTGTAATGATGCCTCTTGCACTGAGATGCAGCGCTTTAGACCGCTGCGCCACTCAGGAGCTGAATCACTTATGATTGGCATTGCCTACTAATTGGATACTAATTGTGTACTAATATATCTTCCTATATATTTCTTACTACAAAACAGAAACTCACAATTTTCACAATTAGAAATTTGGAGGTACTCAACACACTTCACAGCCATCTCCTAATGAACCGTCCGTCCATTATCGAGAACCACATAGCAGATGTTTTAACAGGGTCATTAGCAATTGAGTTTTACAGGTATTTCCTGCACCTACCTAGCTCAAATTCTAGACTTCGGATTAAAACGAGTCTATAGAGTCCATAATGTGACCATTGGGCATTTTTTTGGAGCATATCCGACAATGCTAACACCTTTGGTGGCCGAAACTCAGATTTCTAACACCAGTTCGGGTTGCTCGGCAACAACACAGCATCTTGCACCATACTATCAGTCATAAGAAGTGTATGGAACAAACCAAGGCTACTGTATATAGCTAGCTATATGGTGGTATTCAAGCTGAGGTTAATCAAGAAAGACAAACAAATAATTGCATTAAATAGGTAGATAACATGTCCTTTTTAACCATAACACACACATTTTCTCAACAACAGGTTATTGTCAATAATATCAAAGGCTGCACTGAAATCTAACAGTACAGCTCCCACAATCTTCCTATTATCAATTTCTTTCAGCCAATCAACAGTCATTTGTGTCAGTGCAGTACATGTTGACTGCATTTTCTCTATAAGTATGCTGAAAGTCTGTTGTTAATTTTTTTACAGAGATATAGCAATGTATTTGGTCAAACACCATTTTTTCCCAAGAGTTTGCGAAGAGCTGGCAGCAAGCTGATAGGTCTGCTGTTACAGCCAATAAAGACTGCTTTACACCTCTTGGGTATCCAAATGACTTTCCCTTCCCTCCAGGCCTGAGGACAAACACTTTCCTATAGGCTCAGATTAAAGATATGACAGATAGGAGTGGCTATAGAGTCAGCCACCATCCTCAGTAGGATGGTAGCTGACGTCTTTTTCCACCCATCTTTTAACCTGTATCCAATGACATAGTTAACAGTTTTTGTTGATTGCACTTTGAATACACGTTAACTGACAACATCCAACTTTCAATCAAAACTAGGCTTTGAACTGTGGGAATGCCTAATTCTGGAGTTGATTCTGATCTTCAATATTTTTGTGTTTTAAAGGAAAACTACACAGAGGAAAAAAAAATGATTTTACTCAACATGTCAGTGGTTTGGGGACCCTTGGAAATCAAAAAGGATATGGTTGTCAGAATTTCAAACCTTATGTCACTCCATATTATGGCAAATCCTTATGCATGTCTATAAACACATGAATATTATTCAATAATCATTACCATGACTGAATGACAAGCTACTACTTACTAGCCTACATAATATTACTTTACTACTGAATTATAACATAGTACCGTACTATTAAAACAAACTACATTTCACACATCAACACTCTATATAGTATTATAACGCTAGCATTATTAACACTACAGATATGTAAGTATATTTTAGATCGTGATTAATTAAAAAACATTTCACTCTTTTGAAAAAGGGTGTGTGTTTAAACATAGAATGTATGTTTTTTAAATGAACATATCACATATTGATTACATGTATGTGAAAATCTATACTGTATTCACTGTGTGATTAGAGATCCAGAATCCAAACAACAGACTAATACTATGTATGGCTGAAGTCCATATGACTTCATTATGTAAGGTGAAAGTGTCAGCCCTTGCAGGTGACTGGGTTAACCTGGGGCTGGGTTAGACAGGTGCTGAGTGATGATGCTTATTCAAAAATGCAAATCCCTGGGCATGTTGAAATGTAACCTGTGTGTGTGTGTGCGTCCGTGCGTGCGTGCGTAGCTGATGTTCCACCGGGTTGGACACAGCCTTCTGAAGGAGAGAGAACCACAGATATTGTGAATCAGGGTCTGACTTACCAAAACAATTAGGGTAGGTAATTTGACATTTTAACATCTCTGAGTATGTTTTCTCAGGCTAATTGTTTTACATCTCCTCTTCATGTTTCCGTTCAAACTTCCTGAGACAATGCACAATGCTTTGACTGACAAGAGACATCAAAGTATATTTTATGTGTCTTTGCAACAGTATATTGCTTCAGTATTTTGCCAATAATATATTAAAACAAGTCATTGTGATCTTCAATATTTCCGTGTTTTACAAATAATCTACACACAGACACAAATAAACTAGATTTTAATCAACATGTTAGTGTTTTAGGGATCATTAGAACCCTAAATCATGAGGAAGTCAGAATTTAAAATCTAATGCTTTTCTCTCTATTTACTGACAACTCCTTATACATGTAAACTGTACAGAAACCACGACTGAATGACAAGTTACTACTTACTGGCAACTCCTTATACATGTAAACTGGACAGAAACCATGACTGAATGACAAGTTACTACTTACTGGCAACTCCTTATACATGTAAACTGGACAGAAACCACGACTGAATGACAAGTTACTACTTACTGGCAACTCCTTATACATGTAAACTGGACAGAAACCACAACTGAATGACAAGTTACTACTTACTGGCAACTCCTTATACATGTAAACTGGACAGAAACCATAACTGAATGACAAGTTACTACTTACTGGCAACTCCTTATACATGTAAACTGGACAGAAACCATGACTGAATGACAAGTTACTACTTACTGGCAACTCCTTATACATGTAAACTGGACAGAAACCATGACTGAATGACAAGTTACTACTTACTAGCCTACATAATATTACTTTACTACTGAATTATAACATAGTACCATACTATTAAAACTAACCACACATTTCACACATTAACACTCTTTATAGTATTATCACTCTAGTAGTATTAACACTACCGACATGTAGATCTTGATTAATACATTTAATTAAAACAGATTTAACTTGTTTGATTTCTGGTGTTTAAACATAGAATGTATGGTTTTAAATGAATATATCACATATGGTTTACCTGTAAGTACAAGCCTATATTGTATTCACTATGTGATTAGAGAGAGATCCAGAATCCAAACGACAGACTAGTATTGTGTATGTCTGAGGCCCATATGATTTGATTATGTAAAGTGACAGAGTCTGGATTAACCTTTGGCTGGGACAGACAGGTGCTGAGTGATGATGCTTAGGACAAAATGCACATCTCTGAGCAGGTTGAAGTTCCTTTTGTGTGTGTGTTTTTGTGCATGTATGTGCTTGCGTGCAACATACAATTTTTTTAATCTGTGTTTTGTTCATGATACGTTGTAATCTGATTCCTTGCAAAATAATGACTTGATGTAAACTAAATCACACAATTGTGATCAATTCATAAATGCCCACAGCTCTGTTTATGGGTGTGTGTGTGTGTGTGTTTATGTAATTAATGCAACATATGATATGTTAGGAAGAACAAAGGACTGAGAGTGTTGGCTGAAACATGTAGATGATGTTCTACCAGGTCGGACACAGCCTTCTGCAGGAGGGACAACCACGAAAATAATAAGGAAAGGCCTCTATTTTACCGAAACAAGTCGGGTAGGTTATTTTAAATTTTAACATGTTATGTTCAGCTAACCGTTTTACTTCTCCTCTTTATGTTTTCATTCAGACTTTCTGAGACAATGCACAATACTTTGACTGACATAACAGTAGATCTACGTGTATCTAAGTATTTTATGTATGTTTACATCACTATATTGCATCAGTTTTTTCAATATATTAAAACCTAAAGTGATGAATCTTGTAATCTGCCCTCTCTCATATCTCAGTGGGCCCAGATATTGTTCCACCAGGATGAATGACTCTTCAGGAAACCACACTGACCTTGACAAATGGGATGTTTGTGTTGACCAGGGCTATGTTGTGCCAAAGCTGTCCGGTGCTGTCCAGGCCCTGTGCTCCTTACTTGGGATGCCAGCTCTGGTCTGGTGCCTCTGGCTCTCTCTGAGTGGAAGTCTCACTGGAGGTCTCAAACCCACCCAGGTCTTCCCTATTAACCTGTTTGCAGTGGAGCTGGTGTTCTGTGTCGAGTGTCTCCTTGAGGTCATCAGCTACCTATTCATCCCGGAGGCTATAATGTTACGTCAGACTGTGTATTTCCTGTATTACCTCTCCTGGATCTGCAGGCCCCTGATCCAGAGCTGCATCTGTGTGGAGAGATACCTGGCGGTGGCCCAACCTGTGTCTTTCCTCAATTATAGACTCCGGAGGTACAGGGTGGTGTGTTCAACCGTGGTCTGGGTGCTGTCGCTCGCTTTAGCATGTTCTCTGATCTCTTTATTTGGTTATGAAGAAACCTCAGGTTATGTGCTCAGTGGTGTCTATTGCCTTGGGGTGGCCGTCATTTCTCTCTGCTGCTTCTTCATCCTGCGTGTGCTGAAGCAGCCTGGTCCAGGAGAGGTAGAGGGAGGCAGAGGGGGAGAGAAGAAACAGGGGACAACAGACCCACATAAGAAGAGAGCTTTTGGGATCATCTTAACCAACCTTGTGGTTATCTTGGCGAGCTCCATCCCAGTTGTCGTTGGTTACACCACCCTGTCATCCAGTCTTGACTACAACTGCAATGTCATCCCCATGTTGCAGATTGTCAACGTCTTCAGTGTCCTGGTCTCACCCCTGATGCACCTCTACAGAGAGGGACGGCTGTCATGCCGTAGAGGGCCAGAGACACTTTAGACTTGCAGTTGCGGGCACTAAAAGCGTGTTTTATTTTGACCAACTAATGCCAGGACATGACAGAGCATTGTGTTAAATATGCTTTGAATTATAACATTTCTGTCAGTACCGCTGCTCAGTCTAACTTCTTAGTGCCTGCAACCGTTGGTGGAAAAGAAGTAGATGCGGCGAAGACGTAGAATCCATGTCTCTTATCTCTTATTTGATCAAGTTCTTCTTGTTTTAACAGCCCGTTACCATTAGAGTTGTTGTTAGCTAAAGCTGCATCCCTTGTTTATCTTTTATAGTGAACGTTGGTTTGTTTTATTAATGATTCATTATACAGTTGGGACGGGGTGGTTTGATAGTGGATTAGACCTATTCATTTAACTTCATTATTAAGTAATGACTTGTGTTCTTCTTAATGTTATGTTCTACTTTGAACTGAGGGTCCTTGTCTGCCACTAAGATTACATAATGATATTTAAATGTACGGGGACTGACTGTGCATGAGACTTGGCTGATGGTGTCATTGTGACTTAACATTCTAACCCAGACAGTGTACACTCCTAGAAATACATTTGGGCTCCATCTACTCTGGAGATAAAATAAAGTGTGGACCCCCCTTTTGAATGGCAGGTGCATTTCATTTGAATTTAAATGTCTATACATTACTCAAATACAGTGTAGTCTAGTCTAGATGAGTGTCATCTTGTTATGAGAACAAGTACTGTAGATGCCAGATCATAACGCCTTGACAGAAGTATAGATGTCCATTCTTCCCAGATAAGAACAAGTTGCAGGAGGTACAGTGAAAACTATTGTATTGAAATGCCACAGTAACTTCAGTCAATAATGTAATAATGACATTGGCCAGTTCTATTCATTGACCTGTTTTCAGACTGAGGGTACTAAGAAGGTCCATGCGATGGAGGGAAGGAGAGAAAGGTTGAAAAAGAGGAGGGAAGGAACCTGAGGAAGAGAAGAGCCTCCTGTAGCGTCCAGATCATCCTACGGACCTTGACACCATCCTACGATCGTCAGGGAAATCATTCAAGATCATATTTCTTAGAGACCATTCAGGTGTATTCTGACTCCAATGACTTTCTCGTTCAACATGTTGGTTAGCTTTACTCAGCCCCTCCTCTACCTCCACAGGGCTGGGAAACTGACCTGCATCTGGGGTTAAAGAGAATGATTCCTGCACTGTAGGGGAATGTTTGTCTTGCATTTATCAGGTTATCATTCTGTTCTATTTCCTTTAATCACATTGTTCATGCTATCTAGAGGTTTTGACATGTGTAACAAGTGGTTAATCATTCAAATAAACAGTGTGTGTAGAGAGAGCAGGGCATAGAGGGTGATTGGTGCGTCTGTGAAATGTTGTATTTGTCGTATATAGCTGTTAATTCATCTAAGTGGAAATTAGGGAGCTACATTGTGATAATTTACTATCACCTCATGCTCACAATTCCAACCGATTCCTAAATTTTTGCTTGGTTTGACAAATTGTAACCCCAAAAATACATACTACTATTGTTTCTTCTATACTATTGAGTGGTGTTCTCTATTGAATTGTATTGCTGTTTGTTTTATAAGAAGTGTGGAATAAAGGAAGTCTGATTGATTCAACAGTTCAGGTCCCTGTCTGTCTGTCACATACGATTACAGCATCTCATCAAACAGTGATGAATGCACCTGTATTGGCTCATAGCAGGATTTTAACAAAACATATGCTGAACAAAAATATAAACGCAACATGCAACAACTGCAAAGATTTGACTGAGTTACAGTTCATAATGGGCTCCCGAGTGGCGCAGCAGTTTACTAAGGCACTGCATGGCGGTCACATACAGCGCCGCACTATTGGCCCAGCGTCGTCCGGGTTATGTTTTGGCCGGGTTAGGCCGTCATTCAACCGCTGGTGGACATTCCTGCTGTCGGCATGCCAATTGCATGGACCTGGAGAAGGTCTGAATGGAGGAGTGGGCCAAAATCCCTGCTGCAGTGTGTGCAAACCTGGTCAAGATCTGCAGGAAACCTATGATCTCTGTAATTGCAAACAAAGGTTTCTGTACCAAATATTAAGTTCTGCTTTTCTGATGTATCAAATACTTATGTCATGCAATAAAATGCAAATGAATTACTTAAAAATCATACAATGTGATTTTCTGGATTTCTGTTTTAGATTCCGTCTCTCACAGTTCAAGTGTACCCATGTTAAAAATTACAGACCTCTACATGCTTTGTAAGTAGGAAAACCTGCAAAATCGGCAGTGTATCAAATACTTGTTCTCCCCACTGTATATACTGTCCCAACCATTTTTTATTTTTTTATCCCCTTTTTCTCCCCAATTTCGTGGTATCCCATTGTTAGTAGTTACTGTCTTGTCTCATCGCTACAACTCCGGTACGGACTCGGGAGAGGCGAAGGTCAAGAGCCATGCGTCTTCCGAAACACAACCCAACCAAGCCGCACTGCTTCTTAACAGAGCGCGCATCCAACCCGGAAGCCAGCCGCACCAATGTGTCAGAGGAAAAGAGGAAACACCGTAAACCTAGCGAGCTGGTCAGCGTGCACTGCGCCTGGACCGCCAGAAGAGTCGCTAGTGTGCGATGAGACAAGGATGTCCCTGCCGGCCAAACCATCCCTAACCCAGACGACGCTAGGCCAATTGCGCGCCGCCCCGCGGCCGGCTGCGACAGAGCCTGGGCTTGAACCCAGAGTTTCTGGTGGCACAGCTAGCACTGTGATGCAGTACCTTGGGCCACTGCGCCACCCGGGAGGCCCATCCCAACCATTTCTATGTTATAAAGCACCTTTAGGTCAGTTTAAAAAAAATTGTATTTGTAAGGTTTGATGTGATGTGTTTTAGAGCTCTAATGTTTTCTGTGTTGTGAGTTAAGTAGCCTACACCATAATGCAAATGTTTCTATCAATCACGAAAGCCCTACTGTAACTACAGGGATAATAATGTTTGCTGTAATAATGATGTTATTAATCAGGTAATGTTTAACATTGATATGGTAGTGTATGTAATGCTAGAGCAGCCCCTCCCCCCTGCATGTGTCACATCTATTTCTACGGGTACTGTTCATGACACAAACTGTTCACACACCTCTTGTTGGCTGAGAGAGACAACATTTTGCAGGTTTAAAACATTTGTGTATACATGTGATATTTGAGTGAGTCAAACATTACAACAAACTCTATAGGCTAAAAAACATAGCTAAAATCGTTAGCGTGGGGATTGAATTATTAAATTAAGTTAGAAAACGTAGGCATTTACATTTTTTGTCTCTTCATTAAACAGTTAAAGTGATGCTTAAAAGTTTTTTTTTAATAATTTCAGTCAGTAGTTTTGAAAGTAACGTTCACAAGTTAAAACGGGTCTCTGAAAACTGTGCACAATTGTGTGCAACGTCATGCATTTCGTATAATGCTAATCCTACGTCCTTCTGAAATGGTCCTGTCAAGGGGATGGAGAGAGAGGGGAGGAGGAGGAGAGAATTCAAATAAAGGGGTGAACAGTGGAAGAAGAGAGCCTTCATCACCATGTTATATATACAGAGCTAGCTCTGTATATATAGCTTACTCTCACCTAACATGTGTCTTTTTTCATCGGATTGTCTATATCGAGGCGGACCCTGTTCTAGTGCTTAATAATGGCCCAATCGGTCATTATTCACGTGTCTAAAAAGGGATCCTGAACTAATAATGTGGGTGGTTTTGTGTTGTTTTGGCATTTTGTTTTTCTTTTGAGTACTTTTGGGAAGTTCTGGGTACTTGCTAATGATATTTTTTTCTGGTTCTTTGAGGTTCTTTTGGGAACTTTTAGGTTGTTTGGGCTTGTTTTGGGTGATTAGTAGAACCCAGGGAGGGTTCAAATAACAAAGCAAAAGGAATTCAGAATCATTTTGTCTCTCATGCTGTCTATGGCAGTAAACTACAGTATATGCCATTACTATTGGTTTTCCTCCTGAAAGATCATTTGCCTTCTATGGACTACCTCAGACATCAGTATGTCTGTTAGTTAGCATCAACATAACCATGATCTGTGGGTTGGTGTAGCCCCTCACCTACGTCCACAGAGCTGGGAAACTACCCGGCTGCCTAAGGGGTCAAAGAGATGCTAACTGATATAGAACACCCCCCACCCCACCCCCCCCCCACCCCTCTCCATCTCCATTCCAGTTGCTAAAATCACAAATCCACATATCATCACAGAGGGATAAATAAACACCCACACACAGGTGTTCAGGCTGTTGATGGATTTGCCTAATAGACATGTGATTCCTCTCTGTCAGGAAGATGTAAAGTAAATGTGACACACCTCACAGGAGAGACAGGTTCCCACAACACAGGTCTGACACATTTTGGTCTTGTTAATATCATGATATTAAGCTGTATGTTGTAATATGAATAGTTGATTTGTTGTACATGACTTGTGATTTAGTACACCCTGTTGAAGAGAAACTCGTCTTGCGTACGTAGACTGTTTTATATTATAATAACCACTTGATTATATGTGACGTTATGTAATTCATTATGAATGTAGAACATTATAATAACCACTTGATTATATGTGACGTTATGTAATTCATTATGAATGTAGAACATTATAATAACCACTTGATTATATGTGACGTTATGTAATTCATTATGAATGTAGAACATTATAATAACCACTTGATTATATGTGACGTTATGTAATTCATTATGAATGTAGAACATTATAATAACCACTTGATTATATGTGACGTTATGTAATTCATTATGAATGTAGAACATTATAATAACCACTTGATTATATGTGACGTTATGTAATTCATTATGAATGTAGAACATTATAATAATCACTTGATTATATGTGACGTTATGTAATTCATTATGAATGTAGAACATTATAATAACCACTTGATTATATGTGACGTTATGTAATTCATTATGAATGTAGAACATTATAATAATCACTTGATTATATGTGACGTTATGTAATTCATTATGAATGTAGAACATTATAATAACCACTTGATTATATGTGACGTTATGTAATTCATTATGAATGTAGAACATTATAATAATCACTTGATTATATGTGACGTTATGTAATTCATTATGAATGTAGAACATTATAATAATCACTTGATTATATGTGACGTTATGTAATTCATTATGAATGTAGAACATTATAATAATCACTTGATTATATGTGACGTTATGTAATTCATTATGAATGTAGAACATTATAATAATCACTTGATTATATGTGACGTTATGTAATTCATTATGAATGTAGAACATTATAATAACCACTTGATTATATGTGACGTTATGTAATTCATTATGAATGTAGAACATTATAATAACCACTTGATTATATGTGACGTTATGTAATTCATTATGAATGTAGAACATTATAATAACCACTTGATTATATGTGACGTTATGTAATTCATTATGAATGTAGAACATTATAATAATCACTTGATTATATGTGACGTTATGTAATTCATTATGAATGTAGAACATTATAATAACCACTTGATTATATGTGACGTTATGTAATTCATTATGAATGTAGAACATTATAATAATCACTTGATTATATGTGACGTTATGTAATTCATTATGAATGTAGAACATTATAATAATCA
>NW_027259896.1:0-20000 GCF_045791955.1 Oncorhynchus clarkii lewisi
AGGGAGAGAGAGAACCATAGTGGGAGAGAGAGAACCAGAGAGGGAGAGAGAGAACCAGAGAGGGAGAGAGAGAACCATAGTGTGCGAGAGAGAACCATAGTGTTAGAGAGAACCAGAGAGCTAGAGAGAGAGAACCAGAGAGGGAGAAAGAGAACCAGAGAGGGAGAGAGAACCAGAGAGCTAGAGAGAGAGAACCAGAGAGCTAGCGAGAGAACCATAGTGGGAGAGAGAGAACCAGAGAGGGAGAGAGAGAACCATAGTAGGAGAGAGAGAACCAGAGAGGGAGAGAGAGAACCAGAGAGCTAGAGAGAGAGAGAACCAGAGAGGGAGAGAGAGAACCAGAGAGGGAGAGAGAGATTCATAGTGGGCGAGAGAGAACCATAGAGCTAGAGAGAGAGAACCAGAGAGCTAGAGAGAGAACCAGAGAGGGAGAGAGAGAACCATAGTGGGAGAGAGAGAACCAGAGAGGGAGAGAGAGAACCAGTGAGGGAAAGAGAGAACCAGAGAGCTAGAGAGAGAGAACCAGAGAGCTAGAGAGAGAGAACCAGAGAAGGAGAGAGACAACCAGACAGGGAGAGAGAGAACCAGAGAGGGAGAGAGAGAGAACCAGAGAGGGAGAAAGAGAACCAGAGAGGGGAGAGAGAGAACTAGAGAGCTAGAGAGAGTGAACCAGAGAGGGAGAGAGAGAACCAGAGAGGGAGAGAGAGAACCATAGTGGGCGAGAGAGAACCATAGTGGGAGAGAGAACCAGAGAGCTAGAGAGAGAGAACCAGAGAGGGAGAGAGAGAACCAGAGAGGGAGAGAGAGAACCAGAGAGTGAGAGAGAGAGAACCAGAGAGCTAAAGAGAGAACCAGAGAGGGAGAGAGAGAACCATAGTGGGAGAGAGAGAACCAGAGAGGGAGAGAGAGAACCAGAGAGGGAGAGAGAGAACCAAAGAGCTAGAGAGAGAACCAGAGAGCTAGAGAGAGTGAACCAGAGAGGGAGAGAAAGAACCAGAGAGGGAGAGAGAGAACCAGAGAGGGAGAGAGAGAACCATAGTGGGCGAGAGAGAACCATAGTGGGAGAGAGAACCAGAGAGCTAGAGAGAGAGAACCAGAGAGGGAGAGAGAGAACCAGAGAGGGAGAGAGAGAACCAGAGAGCTAGAGAGAGAGAACCAGAGAGGGATAGAGAGAACCAGAGAGCTAGAGAGAGAGAACCAGAGAGGGAGAGAGAGAACCAGAGAGGGAGAGACAGAACCAGAGAGGGAGAGAGAGAACCAGAGAGCTAGAGAGAGAACCAGAGAGGGAGAGAGAGAACCAGAGAGGGAGAGAGAGAACCATAGTGGGAGAGAGAGAACCATAGTGGGAGAGAGAGAACCAGAGAGGGAGAGAGAGAACCAGTGAGGGAGAGAGAGAACCATAGTGGGAGAGAGAGAACCAGAGAGGGAGAGAGAGAACCAGAGAGGTAGAGAGAGAACCAGAGAGCTAGAGAGAGAGAACCAGAGAGGGAGAGAGAGAACCAGAGAGGGAGAGAGAGAACCAGAGAGGGAGAGAGAGAACCAGAGAGGGAGAGAGAGAACCAGAGAGCTAGAGAGAGAGAACCAGAGAGGGAGAGAGAGAACCAGAGCGGGAGAGAGAACCAGAGAGCTAGAGAGAGTGAACCAGAGAGGGAGAGAAAGAACCAGAGAGGGAGAGAGAGAACCAGAGAGGGAGAGAGAACCATAGTGGGCGAGAGAGAACCATAGTGGGAGAGAGAACCAGAGAGCTAGAGAGAGAGAACCAGAGAGGGAGAGAGAGAACCAGAGAGGGAGAGAGAGAACCAGAGAGCTAGAGAGAGAGAACCAGAGAGCTAGAGAGAGAACCAGAGAGGGAGAGAGAGAACCAGAGAGGGAGAGAGAGAACCAGAGAGCTAGAGAGAGAGAACCAGAGAGGGAGAGAGAGAACCAGAGAGGGAGAGAGAACCAGAGAGCTAGAGAGAGAGAACCAGAGAGCTAGCGAGAGAACCATAGTGGGAGAGAGAGAACCAGAGAGGGAGAGAGAGAACCATAGTAGGAGAGAGAGAACCAGAGAGGGAGAGAGAGAACCAGAGAGCTAGAGAGAGAGAGAACCAGAGAGGGAGAGAGAGAACCAGAGAGGGAGAGAGAGATTCATAGTGGGCGAGAGAGAACCATAGAGCTAGAGAGAGAGAACCAGAGAGCTAGAGAGAGAACCAGAGAGGGAGAGAGAGAACCATAGTGGGAGAGAGAGAACCAGAGAGGGAGAGAGAGAACCAGTGAGGGAAAGAGAGAACCAGAGAGCTAGAGAGAGAGAACCAGAGAGCTAGAGAGAGAGAACCAGAGAAGGAGAGAGACAACCAGACAGGGAGAGAGAGAACCAGAGAGGGAGAGAGAGAGAACCAGAGAGGGAGAAAGAGAACCAGAGAGGGAGAGAGAGAAATAGAGAGCTAGAGAGAGTGAACCAGAGAGGGAGAGAGAGAACCAGAGAGGGAGAGAGAGAACCATAGTGGGCGAGAGAGAACCATAGTGGGAGAGAGAACCAGAGAGCTAGAGAGAGAGAACCAGAGAGGGAGAGAGAGAACCAGAGAGGGAGAGAGAGAACCAGAGAGTGAGAGAGAGAGAACCAGAGAGCTAAAGAGAGAACCAGAGAGGGAGAGAGAGAACCATAGTGGGAGAGAGAGAACCAGAGAGGGAGAGAGAGAACCAGAGAGGGAGAGAGAGAACCAAAGAGCTAGAGAGAGAACCAGAGAGCTAGAGAGAGTGAACCAGAGAGGGAGAGAAAGAACCAGAGAGGGAGAGAGAGAACCAGAGAGGGAGAGAGAGAACCATAGTGGGCGAGAGAGAACCATAGTGGGAGAGAGAACCAGAGAGCTAGAGAGAGAGAACCAGAGAGGGAGAGAGAGAACCAGAGAGGGAGAGAGAGAACCAGAGAGCTAGAGAGAGAGAACCAGAGAGGGATAGAGAGAACCAGAGAGCTAGAGAGAGAGAACCAGAGAGGGAGAGAGAGAACCAGAGAGGGAGAGACAGAACCAGAGAGGGAGAGAGAGAACCAGAGAGCTAGAGAGAGAACCAGAGAGGGAGAGAGAGAACCAGAGAGGGAGAGAGAGAACCATAGTGGGAGAGAGAGAACCATAGTGGGAGAGAGAGAACCAGAGAGGGAGAGTGAGAACCAGTGAGGGAGAGAGAGAACCATAGTGGGAGAGAGAGAACCAGAGAGGGAGAGAGAGAACCAGAGAGGGAGCGAGAGAACCAGAGAGGTAGAGAGAGAACCAGAGAGCTAGAGAGAGAACCAGAGAGCTAGAGAGAGTGAACCAGAGAGGGAGAGAAAGAACCAGAGAGGGAGAGAGAGAACCAGAGAGGGAGAGAGAGAACCATAGTGGGCGAGAGAGAACCATAGTGGGAGAGAGAACCAGAGAGCTAGAGAGAGAGAACCAGAGAGGGAGAGAGAGAACCAGAGAGGGAGAGAGAGAACCAGAGAGCTAGAGAGAGAGAACCAGAGAGCTAGAGAGAGAACCAGAGAGGGAGAGAGAGAACCAGAGAGGGAGAGAGAGAACCAGAGAGCTAGAGAGAGAGAACCAGAGAGGGAGAGAGAGAACCAGAGAGGGAGAGACAGAACCAGAGAGGGAGAGAGAGAACCAGAGAGCTAGAGAGAGAACCAGAGAGGGAGAGAGAGAACCAGAGAGGGAGAGAGAGAACCACAGTGGGAGAGAGAGAACCATAGTGGGAGAGAGAGAACCAGAGAGGGAGAGAGAGAGAGAACCAGAGAGAGAACCATAGTGGGCGAGAGAGAACCATAGAGCTAGAGAGAGAGAACCAGAGAGCTAGAGAGAGAACCAGAGAGGGAGAGAGAGAACCAGAGAGGGAGAGAGAGAACCAGAGAGCTAGAGAGAGAACCAGAGAGGGAGAGAGAGAACCAGAGAGGGAGAGAGAGAACCACAGTGGGAGAGAGAGAACCATAGTGGGAGAGAGAGAACCAGAGAGCTAGAGAGAGAGAGAACCAGAGAGAGAACCATAGTGGGCGAGAGAGAACCATAGAGCTAGAGAGAGAGAACCAGAGAGCTAGAGAGAGAACCAGAGAGGGAGAGAGAGAACCAGAGAGCTAGAGAGAGAGAACCAGAGAGCTAGAGAGAGAGAACCAGAGAGGGAGAGAGAGAACCAGAGGGAGAGAGAGAACCAGAGAGGGAGAGAGAGAACCATAGTGGGCGAGAGAGAACCATAGTGGGAGAGAAAACCAGAGAGCTAGAGAGAGAGAACCAGAGAGGGAGAGAGAGAACCAGAGAGGGAGAGAGAGAACCAGAGAGCTAGAGAGAGAGAACCAGAGAGCTAGAGAGAGAGAACCAGAAAAGGAGAGAGACAACCAGACAGGGAGAGAGAGAACCAGAGAGGGAGAGAGAGAGAGAACCAGAGAGGGAGAGAGAGAACCAGAGAGGGAGAGAGAGAACTAGAGAGCTAGAGAGAGTGAACCAGAGAGGGAGAGAGAGAACCAGAGAGGGAGAGAGAGAACCATAGTGGGCGAGAGAGAACCATAGTGGGAGAGAAAACCAGAGAGCTAGAGAGAGAGAACCAGAGAGGGAGAGAGAGAACCAGAGAGGGAGAGAGAGAACCAGAGAGGGAGAGAGAGAACCATAGTGGGCGAGAGAGAACCATAGTGGGAGAGAAAACCAGAGAGCTAGAGAGAGAGAACCAGAGAGGGAGAGAGAGAACCAGAGAGGGAGAGAGAGAACCAGAGAGCTAGAGAGAGAGAACCAGAGAGCTAGAGAGAGAACCAGAGAGGGAGAGAGAGAACCATGGTGGGAGAGAGAGAACCAGAGAGGGAGAGAGAGAACCAGAGAGGGAGAGAGAGAACCAGAGAGCTAGAGAGAGAACCAGAGAGCTAGAGAGAGATAACCAGAGAGGGAGAGAGAGAACCAGAGAGGGAGAGAGAGAACCAGAGAGCTAGAGAGAGAGAGCCAGAGAGGGAGAGAGAGAACCAGAGAGGGAGAGAGAGAACCATAGTGGGAGAGAGAGAACCATAGTGGGAGAGAGAGAACCAGAGAGGGAGAGAGAGAACCAGTGAGGGAGAGAGAGAACCAGAGAGGGAGAGAGAGAACCAGAGAGGGAGAGAGAGAACCATAGTGGGCGAGAGAGAACCATAGAGCTAGAGAGAGAGAACCAGAGAGCTAGAGAGAGAACCAGAGAGGGAGAGAGAGCACCATAGTGGGAGAGAGAGAACCAGAGAGGGAGAGAGAGAACCAGAGAGGGAGCGAGAGAACCAGAGAGCTAGAGAGAGAGAACCAGAGAGCTAGAGAGAGAGAACCAGAGAAGGAGAGAGACAACAAGACAGGGAGAGAGAGAACCAGAGAGGGAGAGAGAGAACCAGAGTGGGAGAGAGAGAACCAGAGAGGGAGAGAGAGAACCAGAGAGGGAGAGAGAGAACCAGAGAGCTAGAGAGAGAACCAGAGAGCTAGAGAGAGAGAACCAGAGAGGGAGAGACAGAACCAGAGAGGGAGAGAGAGAACCAGAGAGGGAGAGAGAACCATAGTGGGCGAGAGAGAACCATAGTGGGAGAGAGAACCAGAGAGCTAGAGAGAGAGAACCAGAGAGGGAGAGAGAGAACCAGAGAGGGAGAGAGAGAACCAGAGAGCTAGAGAGAGAGAACCAGAGAGCTAGAGAGAGAACCAGAGAGGGAGAGAGAGAACCAGAGAGGGAGAGAGAGAACCAGAGAGCTAGAGAGAGAGAACCAGAGAGGGAGAGAGAGAACCAGAGAGGGAGAGACAGAACCAGAGAGGGAGAGAGAGAACCAGAGAGGGAGAGAGAGAACCAGAGAGGGAGAGAGAGAACCATAGTGGGAGAGAGAGAACCATAGTGGGAGAAAGAGAACCAGAGAGGGAGAGAGAGAACCAGTGAGGGAGTAAGAGAACCAGAGAGGGAGAGAGAGAACCAGAGAGGGAGAGAGATAACCATAGTGGGCGAGAGAGAACCATAGAGCTAGAGAGAGAGAACCAGAGAGCTAGAGAGAGAACCAGAGAGGGAGAGAGAGAACCATAGTGGGAGAGAGAGAACCAGAGAGGGAGAGAGAGAACCAGAGAGGGAGCGAGAGAACCAGAGAGCTAGAGAGAGAGAACCAGAGAGCTAGAGAGAGAGAACCAGAGAAGGAGAGAGACAACCAGACAGGGAGAGAGAGAATCAGAGAGGGAGAGAGAGAACCAGAGAGGGAGAGAGAGAGAACCAGAGAGGGAGAGAGAGAACCAGAGAGGGAGAGAGAGAACCAGAGAGCTAGAGATAGTGAACCAGAGAGGGAGAGAGAGAACCAGAGAGGGAGAGAGAGAACCAGAGAGGGAGAGATAGTGAACCAGAGAGGGAGAGAGAGAACCAGAGAGGGAGAGAGAGAACCAGAGAGGGAGAGAGAGAACCATAGTGGGCGAGAGAGAACCATAGTGGTAGAGAGAACCAGAGAGCTAGAGAGAGAGAACCAGAGAGGGAGAGAGAGAACCAGAGAGGGAGAGAGAGAACCAGAG
The DNA here is from genome assembly GCF_045791955.1 of Oncorhynchus clarkii lewisi. Taxonomy (NCBI): domain Eukaryota; kingdom Metazoa; phylum Chordata; class Actinopteri; order Salmoniformes; family Salmonidae; genus Oncorhynchus; species Oncorhynchus clarkii. Next base: position 6,474 of record NW_027259896.1, read on the forward strand.
AGCTAGAGAGAGAGAACCAGAGAGCTAGAGAGAGAACCATAGTGGGAGAGAGAGAACCAGAGAGGGAGAGAGAGAACCATAGTAGGAGAGAGAGAACCAGAGAGGGAGAGAGAGAACCAGAGAGGGAGAGAGAGAACCAGAGAGCTAGAGAGAGAGAACCAGAGAGCTAGAGAGAGAACCATAGTGGGAGAGAGAGAACCAGAGAGGGAGAGAGAGAACCATAGTAGGAGAGAGAGAACCAGAGAGGGAGAGAGAGAACCAGAGAGCTAGAGAGAGAGAGAACCAGAGAGGGAGAGAGAGAACCAGAGAGGGAGAGAGAGAACCATAGTGGGCGAGAGAGAACCATAGAGCTAGGGAGAGAGAACCAGAGAGCTAGAGAGAGAACCAGAGAGGGAGAGAGAGAACCATAGTGGGAGAGAGAGAACCAGAGAGGGAGAGAGAGAACCAGTGAGGGAGAGAGAGAACCAGAGAGCTAGAGAGAGAGAACCAGAGAGCTAGAGAGAGAGAACCAGAGAAGGAGAGAGACAACCAGACAGGGAGAGAGAGAACCAGAGAGGGAGAGAGAGAACCAGAGAGGGAGAGAGAGAGAACCAGAGAGGGAGAGAGAGAACCAGAGAGGGAGAGAGAGAACCAGAGAGCTAGAGAGAGAGAACCAGAGAGGGAGAGAGAGAACCAGAGAGGGAGAGAGAGAACCAGAGAGGGAGAGAGAGAACCAGAGAGCTAGAGAGAGAGAACCATAGTGGGCGAGAGAGAACCATAGTGGGAGAGAGACAACCAGAGAGGGAGAGAGAGAACCAGAGAGGGAGAGAGAGAACCAGAGAGCTAGAGAGAGAGAACCAGAGAGCTAGAGAGAGAACCAGAGAGGGAGAGAGAGAACCATAGTGGGAGAGAGAGAACCAGAGAGGGAGAGAGAGAACCAGTGAGGGAGAGAGAGTACCAGAGAGCTAGAGAGAGAGAACCAGAGAACTAGAGAGAGAGAACCAGAGAGGGAGAGAGACAACCAGACAGGGAGAGAGAGAACCAGAGAGGGAGAGAGAGAACCATAGTGGGCGAGAGAGAGCCATAGTGGGAGAGAGAGAACCATAGTGGGAGAGAGAACCAGAGAGCTAGAGAGAGAGAACCAGAGAGGGAGAGAGAGAACCAGAGAGGGAGAGAGAGAACCAGAGAGGGAGAGAGAGAACCAGAGAGCTAGAGAGAGAACCAGAGAGCTAGAGAGATAAACAGAGAGCTAGAGAGAACCAGAGAGCTAGAGAGAGAACCAGAGAGGGAGAAAGAGAACCAGAGAGGGAGAGAGAGAACCAGAGAGGGAGAGAGAGAACCAGAGAGGGAGAGAGAGAACCAGAGAGGGAGAGAGAACCAGAGAGGGAGAGAGAGAACCAGAGAGGGAGAGAGAACCAGAGAGCTAGAGAGAGAGAGAGAGAACCAGAAAGGGAGAGAGAGAACCAGAGAGGGAGAGAGAGAGAACCAGAGAGGGAGAGAGAGAACCAGAGAGCTAGAGAGAGAACCAGAGAGGGAGAGAGAGAACCAGAGAGGGAGAGAGAGAGAACCAGAGAGGGGGAGAGAGAACCAGAGAGAGAGAGAGAGAACCAGAGAGGGAGAGAGAGAACCAGAGATCTAGAGAGAGAACCAGAGAACTAGAGAGAGAACCAGAGAGCTAGAGAGAGAAACAGAGAGCTAGAGAGATAAACAGAGAGCTAGAGAGAACCAGAGAGCTACAGAGAGAATCAGAGAGCTAGAGAGAGAGAACCAGAGAGGGAGAGAGAGAACCAGAGAGGGAGAGAGAGAACCAGAGAGGGAGAGAGAGAACCAGAGTGGGAGAGAGAGAACCAGAGAGCTAGAGAGAGACCCAGAGAGGGAGAGAGAGAACCAGAGAGGGAGAGAGAGAACCAGAGGGAGAGGGGGAACCAGAGAGCTAGAGAGAGAACCAGAGAGAGTGAGAGAGTCAATGAGGGAGAGAGAGAACCAGAGAGCTAGAGAGAAAACCAGAGAGGGAGAGAGAGAACCAGAGATGGAGAGGGAGAACCAGAGAGGGAGAGAGAGAACCAGAGAGGGAGAGAGAGAACCAGAGAGGGAGAGAGAGAACCAGAGAGGGAGAGAGAGAACCAGAGAGCTAAAGAGAGTGAACCAGAGAGGGAGAGAGAGAACCAGAGAGCTAGAGAGAGAACCAGAGAGGGATAGAGAGAACCAGAGAGAGAGAGAGAGAACCAGAGAGCTAGAGAGAGAAACAGAGAGCTAGAGAGATAAACAGAGAGCTAGAGAGAACCAGAGAGCTAGAGAGAGAACCAGAGAGGGAGAGAGAGAACCAGAGAGCTAGAGAAAGAGAACCAGAGAGGGAGAGAGAGAACCAGAGAGGGAGAGAGAGAACCAGAGAGGGAGAGAGAGAACCAGAGAGCTAGAGAGAGACCCAGAGAGGGAGAGAGAGAATCAGAGAGGGAGAGAGAGAACCAGAGAGGGAGAGAGAGAACCAGAGAGCGAGAGAGAGAACCAGAGAGGGAGAGAGAGAACCAGAGAGGGAGAGGGAGAACCAGAGAGGGAGAGAGAGAACCAGAGGGAGAGAGAGAACCAGAGAGCTAGAGATAGAACCAGAGAGCTAGAGAGAGAACCAGAGAGCTAGAGAGAGAACCAGAGAGGGAAAGAGAGAACCAGAGAGAGAGAGAGAGAGAGAACCAGAGAGCTAGAGAGAGAAACAGAGAGCTAGAGAGATAAACAGAGAGCTAGAGAGAACCAGAGAGCTAGAGAGAGAACCAGAGAGGGAGAGAGAGAACCAGAGAGCTAGAGATAGAGAACCAGAGAGGGAGAGAGAGAACCAGAGAGGGAGAGGGAGAACCAGAGAGGGAGAGAGAGAACCAGAGAGGGAGAGAGAGAACCAGAGAGCTAGAGAGAGAACCAGAGAGCTAGAGAGAGAACCAGAGAGCTAGAGAGAGAACCAGAGAGGGAAAGAGAGAACCAGAGAGAGAGAGAGAGAGAGAGAGAACCAGAGAGCTAGAGAGAGAAACAGAGAGCTAGAGAGATAAACAGAGAGATAGAGAGAACCAGAGAGCTAGAGAGAGAACCAGAGAGGGAGAGAGAGAACCAGAGAGCTAGAGAAAGAGAACCAGAGAGGGAGAGAGAGAACCAGAGAGGGAGAGAGAGAACCAGAGAGCTAGAGAGAGACCCAGAGAGGGAGAGAGAGAATCAGAGAGGGAGAGAGAGAACCAGAGAGGGAGAGAGAGAACCAGAGAGCTAGAGAGAGAACCAGAGAGAGTGAGAGAGACAGAGAGGGAGAGAGAGAACCAGAGAGCTAGAGAGAAAACCAGAGAGGGAGAGAGAGAACCAGAGAGGGAGAGAGAGAACCAGAGAGGGAGAGAGAGAACCAGAGAGCTAGAGAGAGAACCAGCGAGCTAGAGAGAGAACCAGAGAGCTAGAGAGAGAAACAGAGAGCTAGAGATATAAACAGAGAGCTAGAGAGAACCAGAGAGCTAGAGAGAGAACCAGAGAGGGAGAGAGAGAACCAGAGAGCTAGGGAAAGACAACCAGAGAGGGAGAGAGAGAACCAGAGAGGGAGAGATAGAACCAGAGAGCTAGAGAGAGACCCAGAGAGGGAGAGAGAGAACCAGAGAGGGAGAGAGAGAACCAGAGAGGAAGAGAGAGAACCAGAGAGCTAGAGAGAGAACCAGAGAGAGTGAGAGAGACAGAGAGGGAGAGAGAGAACCAGAGAGGGAGAGAGAGAACCAGAGAGGGAGAGAGAGAACCAGAGAGCTAGAGAGAGAACCAGAGAGAGTGAGAGAGACAGAGAGGGAGAGAGAGAACCAGAGAGCTAGAGAGAAAACCAGAGAGGGAGAGAGAGAACCAGAGAGGGAGAGGGAGAACCAGAGAGGGAGAGAGAGAACCAGAGAGGGAGAGAGAGAACCAGAGAGGGAGAGAGAGAACCAGAGAGCTAGAGAGAGAACCAGAGAGAGTGAGAGAGACAGAGAGGGAGAGAGAGAACCAGAGAGCTAGAGAGAAAACCAGAGAGGGAGAGAGAGAACCAGAGAGGGAGAGAGAGAACCAGAGAGGGAGAGAGAGAACCAGAGAGCTAGGGAGAGAACCAGCGAGCTAGAGAGAGAACCAGAGAGCTAGAGAGAGAAACAGAGAGCTAGAGAGATAAACAGAGAGCTAGAGAGAACCAGAGAGCTAGAGAGAGAACCAGAGAGGGAGAGAGAGAACCAGAGAGCTAGAGAAAGAGAACCAGAGAGGGAGAGAGAGAACCAGAGAGGGAGAGATAGAACCAGAGAGCTAGAGAGAGACCCAGAGAGGGAGAGAGAGAACCAGAGAGGGAGAGAGAGAACCAGAGAGGAAGAGAGAGAACCAGAGAGCTAGAGAGAGAACCAGAGAGAGTGAGAGAGACAGAGAGGGAGAGAGAGAACCAGAGAGGGAGAGAGAGAACCAGAGAGGGAGAGAGAGAACCAGAGAGCTAGAGAGAGAACCAGAGAGAGTGAGAGAGACAGAGAGGGAGAGAGAGAACCAGAGAGGTAGAGAGAAAACCAGAGAGGGAGAGAGAGAACCAGAGAGGGAGAGGGAGAACCAGAGAGGGAGAGAGAGAACCAGAGAGGTAGAGAGAAAACCAGAGAGGGAGAGAGAGAACCAGAGAGGGAGAGGGAGAACCAGAGAGGGAGAGAGAGAACCAGAGAGGGAGAGAGAGAACCAGAGAGGGAGAGAGGAGAATGAAGAAACTACACAGCAACTCCAAGGTGAAGACGTAGAGGAATGGTCAGAGGGCTCCAAGAGAGCATGACAAAGGGAAACTAGAACTTGCGTACTTGTGTATGTGTATGCGTGTGTGTGTGTGTGTGTGTGTGTGTGTGTGTGTGTGTGTGTGTGTGTGTGTGTGTGTGTGTGTGTGTGGGCCACCATGAGTTATTCTAAGCTCCTCTTACCTGGCACTCGCTCATAGGTTCCTCTTCCTTGGTCTCTACCTTCTTGTCCAGAGTCTCTCCACTGAGCAGTGATTCCAACACCGGCCCCTCCGGCAAGCCCCCTTCCTTCTTCAGAGACGCCTCGTAGTCTGAACACACACACACACCATACCGTACGTTACAGTAACACTTCCCTTTGCCCTGACAGACTAACACAAGTACAACTACAGTACACCACAGGAGGCTGCTGAGGGGAGGACGGCTCATAATAATGTAATAATGTCTAGAACGGAGTGAATGGAGTGAATGGAATGGCATCAAACACCTGGAAACCATGGAAACCATGTTTTTGACGTATTTTGTACCATTCCACTTTTTCCACTGAAGCCATTACCAGGAGCCCGTTCTCCACAACTAAAAAGCCACCAGCCTCCTGTGTTTTTTCTCCGTCATTCTACGGCCTCCTCATCCTCCTTTCCAGTTCTCTTGTCTCGTACCGATCTTAAACTCAATGGGTCCGAGGCGCGGGTCCTCCAGAATGTTTAGCCGTCTCTTCTTGCGCCAGCAGCGCGCAGGGTAAGTATACAACTGTCCTGGGGCCAAACCTGGGGGCCAAACAAAGAACAATGCAACAAGTCGTGAAAAACTGCTAAAGAAGACTAAACTATAGTGAAGGGGTTAAGGTGATGATGTTATCCACTTTAAATAGAAGGGACATGTTTGTTTTTTGTGCAAACAGAAATTCCAAGCTTTTATGGTCTCTGTGCTTGACAAACCTATACCTCCATAAGTCTCTGTGCTTGACAAACCTGTACCTCCATCAGTCTCTGTGCTTGACAAACCTGTACCTCCATCAGTCTCTGTGTTTGACAAACCAATACCTCCATCAGTCTCTGTCCTTGACAAACCTATACCTCCATCAGTCTCTGTGCTTGACAAACCTATACCTCCATAAGTCTCTGTGCTTGACAAACCTATACCTCCATCAGTCTCTGTGTTTGACAAACCTATACCTCCATCAGTCTCTGTGCTTGACAAACCTATACCTCCATCAGTCTCTGTGCTTGACAAACCTATACCTCCATAAGTCTCTGTGCTTGACAAACCTGTACCTCCATCAGTCTCTGTGCTTGACAAACCTATACCTCCATCAGTCTCTGTGCTTGACAAACCTATACCTCCATCAGTCTCTGTGCTTGGCAAACCTGTACCTCCATCAGTCTCTGTGCTTGACAAACCTATACCTCCATCAGTCTCTGTGCTTGACAAACCTATACCTCCATCAGTCTCTGTGCTTGACAAACCTGTACCTCCATCAGTCTCTGTGTTTGACAAACCTATACCTCCATCAGTCTATGTGCTTGACAAACCTGTACCTCCATCAGTCTCTGTGCTTGACAAACCTATACCTCCATCAGTCTCTGTGCTTGACAAACCTATACCCCCATCAGTCTCTGTGCTTGACAAACCTATACCTCCATCAGTCTCTGTGCTTGACAAACCTATACCTCCATCAGTCTCTGTGCTTGACAAACCTATACCTCCATCAGTCTCTCTGCTTGACAAACCTATACCTCCATCAGTCTCTGTGCTTGACAAACCTATACCTCCATCAGTCTCTGTGCTTGACAAACCTATACCTCCATCAGTCTCTGTGCTTGACAAACCTATACCCCCATCAGTCTCTGTGCTTGACAGACCTATACCTCCATCAGTCTCTGTGCTTGACAAACTTATACCTCAATCAGTCTCTGTGCTTGACAAACATATACCTCCATCAGTCTCTGTGCTTGACAAACCTATACCTCCATCGGTCTCTGTGCTTGACAAACCTATACCTCCATCAGTCTCTGTGCTTGACAAACCTATACCTCCATAAGTCTCTCTGCTTGACAAAGCTATACCTCCATCAGTCTCTGTGCTTGACAAACCTATACCTCCATCGGTCTCTGTGCTTGACAAACCTATACCTCCATCGGTCTCTGTGCTTGACAAACCTATACCTCCATCAGTCTCTGTGCTTGACAAACCTATACCTCCATCAGTCTCTGTGCTTGACAAACCTATACCTCCATCGGTCTCTGTGCTTGACAAACCTATACCTCCATCAGTCTCTGTGCTTGACAAACCTATACCTCCATCAGTCTCTGTGCTTGACAAACCTATACCTCCATCGGTCTCTGTGCTTGACAAACCTATACCTCCATCAGTCTCTGTGCTTGACAAACCTATACCTCCATCGGTCTCTGTGCTTGACAAACCTATACCTCCATCAGTCTCTGTGCTTGACAAACCTATACCTCCATCAGTCTCTGTGCTTGACAAACCTATACCTCCATTGGTCTCTGTGCTTGACAAACCTATACCTCCATCAGTCTCTGTGCTTGACAAACCTATACCTCCATCGGTCTCTGTGCTTGACAAACCTATACCTCCATCAGTCTCTGTGCTTGACAAACCTATACCTCCATCGGTCTCTGTGCTTGACAAACCTGTACCTCCATCAGTCTCTGTGCTTGACAAACCTATACCTCCATCAGTCTCTGTGCTTGACAAACCTATACCTCCATCAGTCTCTGTGCTTGACAAACCTATACCTCCATCAGTCTCTGTGCTTGACAAACCTATACCTCCATCAGTCTCTGTGCTTGACAAACCTGTACCTCCATCAGTGTCTGTGCTTGACAAACCTATACCTCCATCAGTGTCTGTGCTTGACAAACCTATACCTCCATCAGTCTCTGTGCTTGACAAACCTATACCTCCATCAGTCTCTGTGCTTGACAAACCTGTACCTCCATCAGTCTCTGTGCTTGACAAACCTATACCTCCATCAGTCTCTGTGCTTGACAAACCTGTACCTCCATCAGTGTCTGTGCTTGACAAACCTATACCTCCATCAGTCTCTGTGCTTGACAAACCTATACCTCCATCAGTCTCTGTGCTTGACAAACCTATACCTCCATCAGTCTCTGTGCTTGACAAACCTGTACCTCCATCAGTGTCTGTGCTTGACAAACCTATACCTCCATCAGTCTCTGTGCTTGACAAACCTATACCCCCATCGGTCTCTGTGCTTGACAAACCTATACCTCCATCAGTCTCTGTGCTTGACAAACCTATACCTCCATCAGTCTCTGTGCTTGACAAACCTATACCTCCATCAGTCTCTGTGCTTGACAAACCTATACCTCCATCAGTCTCTGTGCTTGACAAACCTATACCTCCATCGGTCATTTATGTTAGTAAAAACAACACTGTGTCACTCATACACGCTCAAAACACACAAACAAACAAACTCTAAACTCTGTACACATGTACACATTCTGTACACTGATACTACATATAGGTGTGAGAGAGGGGGAGAGAGAAATATAGAGAGGGAGGAGAGGGGAGAGAGAAAGAGAGAGTGAGGGAGGAGAGGGGAGAGAGGAGGATAGAGTGAGGGAGGAGAGGGGAGAGAGAAAGATAGAGAGGAAGGAGAGGGGAGAGAGAAGTATAGAGTGAGGGAGGAGAGGGGAGAGAGGAGGATAGAGTGAGGGAGGAGAGGGGAGAGAGAAAGATAGAGAGGAAGGAGAGGGGAGAGATAAGGATAGAGTGAGGGAGGAGAGGGGAGAGATAAGGATAGAGTGAGGGAGGAGAGGGGAGAGAGAAAGATAGAGAGGAAGGAGAGGGGAGAGATAAGGATAGAGTGAGGGAGGAGAGGGGAGAGATAAGGATAGAGTGAGGGAGGAGAGGGGAGAGAGAAAGAGAGAGAGGAAGGAGAGGGGAGAGAGAAGGATAGAGTGAGTGAGGAGAGGGGAGATATAAGGATAGAGTGAGGGAGGAGAGGGGAGAGAGAAAGATGGAGAGGAAGGAGAGGGGAGAGAGAAGGATAGAGTGAGGGAGGAGAGGGGAGAGAGAAAGATAGAGAGGAAGGAGAGGGGAGAGAGAAGGATAGAGTGAGGGAGGAGAGGGGAGAGATAAGGATAGAGTGAGGGAGGAGAGGGGAGAGAGGGAGATAGAGTGAGGGAGGAGAGGTGAGAGATAAGGATAGAGTGAGGAGAGGGGAGAGAGAAAGAGAGAGGGAGGAGAGGGGAGAGAGAGAGAAGGATAGAGTGAGGGAGGAGAGGGGAGAGAGGGGGATAGAGTGAGGGAGGAGAGGGGAGAGAGAAAGATAGAGAGGAAGGAGAGGGGAGAGAGAAGGATAGGTGTGAGAGAGGAGAGGGGAGAGAGAAAGAGAGAGGGAGGAGAGGGGAGAGAGGAGGATAGAGTGAGGGAGGAGAGGGGAGAGAGAAGGATAGAGTGAGGGAGGAGAAGGGAGAGAGAAGGATAGAGTGAGGGAGAAGAGGGGAGAGAGAAAGAGAGAGGGAGGAGAGGGGAGAGAGAAAGAGAGAGGGAGGAGAGGGGAGAGAGAAAGAGAGAGGGAGGAGAGGGGAGAGAGGAGGATAGAGTGAGGGAGGAGAGGGGAGAGAGAAAGAAAGAGAGGAAGGAGAGGGGAGAGAGAAGGATAGAGTGAGGGAGGAGAGGGGAGAGAAGAGGATAGAGTGAGGGAGGAGAGGGGAGGGGACAAGGGAGGAGAGGGGAGAAAGAAGTATGTAGTGAGGGAGGAGAGGGGAGAGAGAAAGATAGAGAGGAAGGAGAAGGGAGAGAGAAGGATAGAGTGAGGGAGGAGAGGGGAGAGATAAGGATAGAGTGAGGGAGGAGAGGGGAGGGGAGAGAGAAAGAGAGAGGTAGGCGAGGGGAGAGAGAAAGATGGAGAGGAGAGGGGAGAGAGAGAGAGAAGGATATAGTGAGGGAGGAGAGGGGAGAGAGTAGGATAGAGTGAGGGAGGAGAGGGGAGAGAGAAAGATAGAGAGGAAGGAGAGGGGAGAGAGAAGGATAGGTGTGAGAGAGGAGAGGGGAGAGAGAAAGAGAGAGGGAGGAGAGGGGAGAGAGGAGGATAGTGTGAGGGAGGAGAGGGGAGAGAGAAGGATAGAGTGAGGGAGGAGAAGGGAGAGAGAAGGATAGAGTGAGGGAGGAGAGGGGAGAGAGAAAGATAGAGAGGAAGGAGAGGGGAGAGAGAAGGATATAGTGAGGGAGGAGAGGGGAGAGAGGAGGATAGAGTGAGGGAGGAGAGGGGAGGGGACAAGGGAGGAGAGGGGAGAAAGAAGGATGTAGTGAGGGAGGAGAGGGGAGAGAGAAAGATAGAGAGGAAGGAGAAGGGAGAGAGAAGGATAGAGTGAGGGAGGAGAGGGGAGAGATAAGGATAGAGTGAGGGAGGAGAGGGGAGGGGAGAGAGAAAGAGAGAGGTAGGAGAGGGGAGAGAGGAGGATAGAGTGAGGGAGGAGAGGGGAGAGAGAAAGAGAGAGGGAGGAGAGGGGAGAGAGGAGGATAGAGTGAGGGAGGAGAGGGGAGAGAGAAGGATAGAGTGAGGGAGGAGAAGGGAGAGAGAAGGATAGAGTCAGGGAGGAGAGGGGAGAGAGAAAGATAGAGAGGAAGGAGAGGGGAGAGAGAAGGATAGAGTGAGGGAGGAGAGGGGAGAGAGGAGGATAGAGTAAGGGAGGAGAGGGGAGGGGACAAGGGAGGAGAGGGGAGAAAGAAGGATGTAGTGAGGGAGGAGAGGGGAGAGAGAAAGATAGAGAGGAAGGAGAAGGGAGAGAGAAGGATAGAGTGAGGGAGGAGAGGGGAGAGATAAGGATAGAGTGAGGGAGGAGAGGGGAGGGGAGAGAGAAAGAGAGAGGTAGGCGAGGGGAGAGAGAAAGATGGAGAGGAGAGAAAGAAATATAGAGTGAGGGAGGAGAGGGGAGAGAGAAAGAGAGAGGGAGGAGAGGGGAGAGAGTGAGAAGGATAGAGTGAGGGAGGAGAGGGGAGAGAGGAGGATAGAGTGAGGGAGGAGAGGGGAGAGAGAAAGATAGAGAGGAAGGAGAGGGGAGAGAGAAGGATAGGTGTGAGAGAGGAGAGGGGAGAGAGAAAGAAGAGGGGAGAGAGAAAGATAGAGAGGAAGGAGAGGGGAGAGAGAAGGATAGGTGTGAGAGAGGAGAGGGGAGAGAGAAAGAGAGAGGGAGGAGAGGGGAGAGATGAGGATAGAGTGAGGGAGGAGAGGGGAGAGAGAAGGATAGAGTGAGGGAGGAGAAGGGAGAGAGAAGGATAGAGTGAGGGAGAAGAGGGGAGAGAGAAAGAGAGAGGGAGGAGAGGGGAGAGAGAAAGAGAGAGGGAGGAGAGGGGAGAGAGAAAGAGAGAGGGAGGAGAGGGGAGAGAGGAGGATAGAGTGAGGGAGGAGAGGGGAGAGAGAAAGAAAGAGAGGAAGGAGAGGGGAGAGAGAAGGATAGAGTGAGGGCGGAGAGGGGAGAGAAGAGGATAGAGTGAGGGAGGAGAGGGGAGGGGACAAGGGAGGAGAGGGGAGAAAGAAGGATGTAGTGAGGGAGGAGAGGGGAGAGAGAAAGATAGAGAGGAAGGAGAAGGGAGAGAGAAGGATAGAGTGAGGGAGGAGAGGGGAGAGATAAGGATAGAGTGAGGGAGGAGAGGGGAGGGGAGAGAGAAAGAGAGAGGTAGGCGAGGGGAGAGAGAAAGATGGAGAGGAGAGGGGAGAGAGAGAGAGAAGGATATAGTGAGGGAGGAGAGGGGAGAGAGGAGGATAGAGTGAGGGAGGAGAGGGGAGAGAGAAAGATAGAGAGGAAGGAGAGGGGAGAGAGAAGGATAGGTGTGAGAGAGGAGAGGGGAGAGAGAAAGAGAGAGGGAGGAGAGGGGAGAGAGGAGGATAGTGTGAGGGAGGAGAGGGGAGAGAGAAGGATAGAGTGAGGGAGGAGAAGGGAGAGAGAAGGATAGAGTGAGGGAGGAGAGGGGAGAGAGAAAGATAGAGAGGAAGGAGAGGGGAGAGAGAAGGATATAGTGAGGGAGGAGAGGGGAGAGAGGAGGATAGAGTGAGGGAGGAGAGGGGAGGGGACAAGGGAGGAGAGGGGAGAAAGAAGGATGTAGTGAGGGAGGAGAGGGGAGAGAGAAAGATAGAGAGGAAGGAGAAGGGAGAGAGAAGGATAGAGTGAGGGAGGAGAGGGGAGAGATAAGGATAGAGTGAGGGAGGAGAGGGGAGGGGAGAGAGAAAGAGAGAGGTAGGAGAGGGGAGAGAGGAGGATAGAGTGAGGGAGGAGAGGGGAGAGAGAAAGAGAGAGGGAGGAGAGGGGAGAGAGGAGGATAGAGTGAGGGAGGAGAGGGGAGAGAGAAGGATAGAGTGAGGGAGGAGAAGGGAGAGAGAAGGATAGAGTCAGGGAGGAGAGGGGAGAGAGAAAGATAGAGAGGAAGGAGAGGGGAGAGAGAAGGATAGAGTGAGGGAGGAGAGGGGAGAGAGGAGGATAGAGTAAGGGAGGAGAGGGGAGGGGACAAGGGAGGAGAGGGGAGAAAGAAGGATGTAGTGAGGGAGGAGAGGGGAGAGAGAAAGATAGAGAGGAAGGAGAAGGGAGAGAGAAGGATAGAGTGAGGGAGGAGAGGGGAGAGATAAGGATAGAGTGAGGGAGGAGAGGGGAGGGGAGAGAGAAAGAGAGAGGTAGGCGAGGGGAGAGAGAAAGATGGAGAGGAGAGAAAGAAATATAGAGTGAGGGAGGAGAGGGGAGAGAGAAAGAGAGAGGGAGGAGAGGGGAGAGAGTGAGAAGGATAGAGTGAGGGAGGAGAGGGGAGAGAGGAGGATAGAGTGAGGGAGGAGAGGGGAGAGAGAAAGATAGAGAGGAAGGAGAGGGGAGAGAGAAGGATAGGTGTGAGAGAGGAGAGGGGAGAGAGAAAGAAGAGGGGAGAGAGAAAGATAGAGAGGAAGGAGAGGGGAGAGAGAAGGATAGGTGTGAGAGAGGAGAGGGGAGAGAGAAAGAGAGAGGGAGGAGAGGGGAGAGAGGAGGATAGAGTGAGGGAGGAGAGGGGAGAGAGAAGGATAGAGTGAGGGAGGAGAAGGGAGAGAGAAGGATAGAGTGAGGGAGGAGAGGGGAGAGAGGAAGATAGAGAGGAAGGAGAGGGGAGAGAGAAGGATAGAGTGAGGGAGGATAGGGGAGAGATGAGGATAGAGTGAGGGAGGAGAGGGGAGGGGACAAGGGAGGAGGGGAGAAAGAAGGATGTAGTGAGGGAGGAGAGGGGAGAGAGAAAGATAGAGAGGAAGGAGCAGGGAGAGACAAGGATAGAGTGAGGGAGGAGAGGGGAGAGATAAGGATAGAGTGAGGGAGGAGAGGGGAGGGGAGAGAGAAAGAGAGAGGTAGGCGAGGGGAGAGAGAAAGATGGAGAGGAGAGAAAGAAATATAGAGTGAGGGAGGAGAGGGGAGAGAGAAGGATAGAGTGAGGGAGGGGAGGGGAGAGAGAAGGATAGAGTGAGGGATGAGAGGGGAGAGAGGAGGATAGAGTGAGGGAGGAGAGGGAGAGAAAGGATAGAGTGAGGGAGGAGAGGGGAGAGAGAAAGAGAGAGGTAGGCGAGGGGAGAGAGAAAGATGGAGAGGAGAGAAAGAAATATAGAGTGAGGGAGGAGAGGGGAGAGAGAAAGAGAGAGGGAGGAGAGGCGAGAGAGAAAGAGAGAGGGAGGTTAGGGGAGAGAGCGAGAAGTATAGAGTGAGGGAGGAGAGGGGAGAGAGAAAGATAGAGAGGAAGGAGAGGGGAGAGAGAAGGATAGGTGTGAGAGAGGAGAGGGGAGAGAGGAGGATAGTGAGGGAGGGGAGGGGAGAGAGAA
>NW_027259897.1:0-21000 GCF_045791955.1 Oncorhynchus clarkii lewisi
ACTACTCCCTCCTCTTCTCCCCTCTCTTCTCCCTCTCCTCCCTCTTCTCCCTCACCCCCTCTCCTTACTCTCCTCCCTCTCCCCCCACTACTCCCTCCTCTTCACCCTCCTCTTCTCCCTCTAGCCCCACTACTCCCTCCTCTTCACCCTCCTCTTCTCCCTCTCGCCCCACTACTCCCTCCTCTTTTGCCCCCTCTTCTCCCTCTATCCCCACTTCTCCCTCTCCCCCCACTACTCCCTCCTCTTCACTCTCCTCTTCTCCCTCTCGCCCCACTACTCCCTCCTCTTTTACCCCCTCTTCTCCCTCTCTCCCCTCTTCTCCCTCTCCCCCCACTATTCCTTCCTCTTCTACCCCCTCTCCTCCCTCTTTTTCCTCTCCCCCCACTACTCCCTCCTCTTCTACCCCCTCTTCTCCCTCTCCTCCCTCTTCTCCCTCACCCCCCTCTTCTCCCCCTCTTCTCCCTCTCCTCCCTCTTCTCCCTCACCCCCCTCTTTTACCCCCTCTTCTCCCTCTCTCCCCTCTTCTCCCTCTCCCCCCACTATTCCTTCCTCTTCTACCCCCTCTTCTCTCTCTCCTCCCTCTTCTCCCTCACCCCCCTCTTCTCACTCTCCTCCCTCTCACCCCACTACTCCCTCCTCTTCTCCCTCACTCTCCTCCCTCTCCCCCCACTACTCCCTCCTCTTCAACCTCCTCTTCTCCCTCTCCCCCACTACTCCTTCCTCTTCTACCCCCTATCCTCCCTCTTTTTCCTCTCCCCCCACTACTCCCTCCTCTTCTACCCCCTCTTCTCCCTCTCCTCCCTCTTCTCCCTCACCCCCCTCTTCTCCCCCCTCTTCTCCCTCTCCGCCCTCTTCTCCCTCACCCCCCTCTTCTCCCTCTTCTACCCCCTCTTCTCCCTCTCCTCCCCCCTCTTCTCCCTCTCCTCCCTCTCACCCCACTACTCCCTCCTCTTCAACCTCCTCTTCTCCCTCTCCCCCACTACTCCTTCCTCTTCTACCCCCTATCCTCCCTCTTTTTCCTCTCCCCCCACTACTCCCTCCTCTTCTACCCCCTCTTCTCCCTCTCCTCCCTCTTCTCCCTCACCCCCCTCTTCTCCCCCCTCTTCTCCCTCTCCGCCCTCTTCTCCCTCACCCCCCTCTTCTCCCTCTTCTACCCCCTCTTCTCCCTCTCCTCCCTCTCCCCCCACTACTCCCTCCTCTTTTACCCCCTCTTCTCCCTCTCTCCCCTCTTCTCCCTCTCCCCCCACTATTTCTTCCTCTTCTATCCCCCTTCTCCCTCTCCTCCCTCTTCTCCCTCACCCCCTCTTCTCACTCTCCTCCCTCTCCCCCTTCTCCTCCCTCCTCTTCGCCCTCTCCCCCGACTACTCCCTCCTCTTCTCCCTCTCCCCCTCTTCTCCCTCTCCCCTCTTCTCCCTCTTCTTCTCCCTCCTCTTCACCCTACTCTTCTCCCTCTCCCTCCACTACTCCTTCCTCTTCTACCCCCTCTCCTCCCTCTTCTCCCTCTCCTCCTCTTCTCCATCATCTTCTCCCTCTCTCACTCTCCTCCCTCTCCCCCCACTACTCCCTCCTCTTCTCCCCTCTCTTCTCCCTCTCCTCCCTCTTCTCCCTCACCCCCTCTCCTTACTCTCCTCCCTCTCCCCCCACTACTCCCTCCTCTTCACCCTCCTCTTCTCCCTCTAGCCCCACTACTCCCTCCTCTTCACCCTCCTCTTCTCCCTCTCGCCCCACTACTCCCTCCTCTTTTGCCCCCTCTTCTCCCTCTATCCCCACTTCTCCCTCTCCCCCCACTACTCCCTCCTCTTCACTCTCCTCTTCTCCCTCTCGCCCCACTACTCCCTCCTCTTTTACCCCCTCTTCTCCCTCTCTCCCCTCTTCTCCCTCTCCCCCCACTATTCCTTCCTCTTCTACCCCCTCTCCTCCCTCTTTTTCCTCTCCCCCCACTACTCCCTCCTCTTCTACCCCCTCTTCTCCCTCTCCTCCCTCTTCTCCCTCACCCCCCTCTTCTCCCCCCTCTTCTCCCTCTCCTCCCTCTTCTCCCTCACCCCCCTCTTTTACCCCCTCTTCTCCCTCTCTCCCCTCTTCTCCCTCTCCCCCCACTATTCCTTCCTCTTCTACCCCCTCTTCTCTCTCTCCTCCCTCTTCTCCCTCACCCCCCTCTTCTCACTCTCCTCCCTCTCACCCCACTACTCCCTCCTCTTCTCCCTCACTCTCCTCCCTCTCCCCCCACTACTCCCTCCTCTTCAACCTCCTCTTCTCCCTCTCCCCCACTACTCCTTCCTCTTCTACCCCCTATCCTCCCTCTTTTTCCTCTCCCCCCACTACTCCCTCCTCTTCTACCCCCTCTTCTCCCTCTCCTCCCTCTTCTCCCTCACCCCCCTCTTCTCCCCCCTCTTCTCCCTCTCCGCCCTCTTCTCCCTCACCCCCCTCTTCTCCCTCTTCTACCCCCTCTTCTCCCTCTCCTCCCCCTCTTCACCCCCCTCTTCTCCCTCTCCTCCCTCTCCCCCCACTACTCCCTCCTCTTTTACCCCCTCTTCTCCCTCTCTCCCCTCTTCTCCCTCTCCCCCCACTATTTCTTCCTCTTCTATCCCCCTTCTCCCTCTCCTCCCTCTTCTCCCTCACCCCCTCTTCTCACTCTCCTCCCTCTCCCCCTTCTCCTCCCTCCTCTTCGCCCTCTCCCCCGACTACTCCCTCCTCTTCTCCCTCTCCCCCTCTTCTCCCTCTCCCCTCTTCTCCCTCTTCTTCTCCCTCTTCTTCTCCCTCCTCTTCTTCTCCCTCCACTTCTTCTCCCTCCACTTCTCCATCTTCTCCTTCCCCTCCTCCTCCCATATTCTCCCTCCCCTTCTCCTCCCTCTCCCTTCTCTTCTCCCAGCCAGGCCACCAGACTACAATGGCAAGGAGTCCCTACAGACTCTCTCTACTGTTATTAACGTCACTTAGCCTCCCTCTACCATTATTAACCTGTCTAGGACTGGGTTCCGGAACCCCATTCCGCTAGTGGAACCCCTCACCAACAGCCAATGAAATTGCAGGGCGCCAAATATAAATCAACAGAAATCTCATAAATCAAATTTCTCAAACATACAAGTATTAGGCACCATTTTAAATATATAATTCTCGTTAATCCAGCCATAGTGTCTGATTTCAAAAATGCTTTACAGTGAAAGCTCCACAAACGATTATGTTAGGTTACCACCAAGTCACAGAAAAACCCAGCCATTTTTCCAGCCAAAGAGAGGAGTCACAAAAAGCACAAATAGAGATACAATTAATCACTAACCTTTGATGATCTTCATCAGATGACACTCATAGGACATCATGTTACACAATACATGTATGTTTTGTTCAATAAAGTGCATATTTATATCCAAAAATCTCATTTTACCTTGGCGTATTATGTTCAGTAGTTCCAAAACATGCAGTGATTTTGCAGAGAGCCACAGGAATTTACAGAAATACTCATTATAAATGTTGATGATAATTCAAGTGTTATGCATGGAACATTACATACACTTCTCCTTAATGCAAATGCTGTGTCAGATTTCAAAAAAACTTTACGGAAAAAGCATACCATTCAATCGTCTGAGTATGGAGCTCAGAGCCCAAACCAGCCCAAAAAAATATCCGCCATGTTGCGCAGTCAACATTAGTCAGAAATAGCATTATAGATATTCACTTACCTTTGATGATCTTCATCAGAATGCACTCCCAGGAATCCCAGTTCCACAATAAATGTTTGATTTGTTTGATAAATTATGAACTTTATGTTCAAATAGCTTCTTTTGTTAGGGCATTTGGTAAACAAATCCAAACGTGCGCTCAGGTCCAGCCGAACGTCGGACAGAAAGTTCAAAAAGTTATATTACTGGTCGTAGAAACATATCAAACTATGTGTAGAATCAATCTTTAGGATGTTTTTATCATAAATGTTCAATAATGTTCCAACCGGAGAATTCCATTGTCTGTAGAAAAGCAATGGAACGAGAGCTACCTCTCATGTGAATGCGCGTGAATGAGATCGAGGCTGCTGCCAGACCTCTGACTCAATCCCCTGTCATCCGGCCCCCCTTCACAGTAGAATCCTGAAACAATGTTCTAAAGACAGTTGACAGCCTTAGGAAGTGCAAAATGACCCATATCCCACTGTGTATTCGATAGGGGCTGAGTTCAAAAACTACAAACCTCAGATTTCCCAGGTTTTTCCTCGGGTTTTTGCCTGCCATATGAGTTCTGTTATACTCACAGACATAATTCAAACAGTTTTAGAAACTTCAGAGTGTTTTCTATTCAATACTAATAATACTATGCATATATTAGCATCTGGGACTGAGTAGGAGGCAGTTTACTCTGGGCACGCTTTTCATCCAAAAGTGAAAATGCTGCCCCCTATCCCAAAGAAGTTAACGTCACTGGGATTCAACACAATGAGCCCAGAGACCCTGAACATGCGTCAGTACAACATTCAGTACTCAACGTTTAGAAATGGCACAGGGAGCCATTGTTGACCGTGACTCAAAGGCCTTTAAGATGGATGGTTGCCGGTTAACCCAAGTCCAGTGCTTTGGGAATAGGACCGGGAAGTGGAGGCTAGACGGTCGCAGGTTCAAATCTCCAGTCAGATGAGTCCTCTTGTGAGCCACGTAGTCTTTATTGATATATGGAAGTTGAGAATGGTGCAACCTCCCCCAGTGCTACACATGGCATGTGTTTGTACGCTACTCAGATATCTCATAGTATGAACCAGTGATGCAGATCAAACAGCATTTGTTCTCTTTTCAAATGCATTTTCAACTTGTCCCTGACCAAGTCTGTAATACCACCATGTTTCAAGCAGACCACCATAGTCCCTGTGCCCAAGAACGCTAAGGTAACCTGCCTAAATGACTACCGACCCGTAGCACTCACGTCTGTAGCCATGAAGTGCTTTGAAAGGCTGGTCATGGCTCACATCAACACCATTATCCCGGGGGCAAACTACCTGCCCTCCAGGACAGCTACAGCACCCGATGTCAAGGACAACAACCACCCGAGCCACTGCTTGTTCACCCCGCTATCATCCAGAAGGCGAGGTCAGTACAGGTGCATCAAAGCTGCGACTGAGAGACTGAAAAACAGCTTCTATCTCAAGGCCATCAGATTGTTAAATAGCCATCACTAGCACAGAGAGGCTGCTGACTATATACATGGACTTTAATAAACAGAACACTAGTCACTTTAATAATGTTTACATATTTTGCATTACCTATCTCATATGTATATACTGTATTCTATACTATTCTACTGTATCTTAGTCTATGCCGCTCTGACATTGCTCATCCATATATTTATATATTCTTAATTCCATTATTTTATTTAGATTTGTGTGCATTGGGAATATGTTGTGAATTTGTTAAATATTTTTATTTATTTAACCTTTTTTTAACTAGGCCAGTCAGTTAAGAACAAATTGTTATTTACAATGCCCAGCCTAACCTGGACGACGCTGGGCCAATTGTGCGCCACCCTGTGGTTGTTAGATATTACTGCACTGTCAGAGCTAGAAACACAAGCATTTCGCTTATCCCGCAATAACATCTGCTAAACACACGTATATATATGTCCAAGGACACAGGTGTATCCTAGGCTTGGCCCACACTGGCCTATAGCTTCTGTTCTACTGTCATTAAGTTCCCAACACGTCCATACTGACGTTAGCTCTGGTCAATTCTGGGCCTTAGACAAACACAGCCATCTGAATGATGTTAGCGAGAGTGGCTTTGCAGGCTAGTGTTGCATCCAAGTGCCGGTAGGAAACTCGAACTCACGAGCCACGGTGAATGACGGAATTACTGACACAGATGAGAGAATTGACCTACATTACAGATCTAGGTCTATATGTTGAGTCTGGGTAGGTGTGGTGTTTAGTCTGGGTAGGTGTGTGAGTTTAGTCTGGGTAGTTGTGGTGTGTTTAGTCTAGGTAAGTGTTTTGAGTTTAGTCTAGGTAGGTGTGGTGAGTTTAGTCTAGGTAGGTGTGGTGTGTTTAGTCTAGGTAGGTGTGGTGTGTTTAGTCTAGGTAGGTGTGGTGTGTTTTGTCTGGGTAGGTGTGTGAGTTTAGTCTGGGTAGTTGTGGTGTGTTTAGTCTAGGTAAGTGTTTTGAGTTTAGTCTAGGTAGGTGTGGTGAGTTTAGTCTAGGTAGGTGTGGTGTGTTTAGTCTGGGTAGGTGTGGTGAGTTTAGTCTAGGTAGGTGTGGTGTGTTTAGTCTAGGTGGGCGTGGTGTGTTTAGTATAGATAGATGTGTTTAGTCTAGGTAGTTGTGGTGTGTTTAGTCTAGGTAGTTGTGTTTTGTCTAGGTAGTTGTGTTGTGTTCAGTCTAAGTGGATATGTTATGTCTAGGTAGGCGTGGTGTGTTTAGTCAGGGTAGGTGTGTTTAGTCTAGGTGGTTGTGTTTTAGTCTAGGTAATTGTGATGTGTTTAGTCTAGGTAGGCGTGTTTAGTCAGGGTAGGTGTGTTTAGTCTAGGTAGATGTGTTTTGTCTAGGTAGGCGTGGTGTGTTTAGTCTAGGTAGATGTGGTGTGTTTAGTCTAGGTGGTTGTGTTTAGTCTAGGTAGATGTGTTTTAGTCTAGGTAAGTGTGGTGTGTTTAGTCTAGGTAGGAGTGTTTAGTCTAGGTAGATGTGGTGTGTTTCGTCTAGGTAGTTGTGTTTAGTCTAGGTAGGTGTGGTGAGTCTAGGTGGGTGTGGTGTGTTTAGTCTAGGTAGATGTGTTTAGTCTAGGTAGTTGTGGTGTGTTTAGTCTAGGTAGTTGTGTTTAGTCTAGGTAGGTGTGTTTTAGTCTAGGTAATTGTGGTGTGCTTAGTCTAGGTAGGCGTGTTTAGTCAGCTTAGGTGTGGTTAGTCTAGGTAGGTGTGGTGTGTTTAGTCTAGGTGGGCGTGGTGTGTTTAGTCTAGGTGGGCGTGGTGTGTCTAGCCTAGGTAGGTGTGGTGTGTCTAGCCTAGGTAGGTGTGGTGTGTTTAGTCTAGGTAGGTGTGGTGTGTATAGTCTAGTTAAGTGCTGTGTGTATAGTCTAGGTAGATGTGGTGTGTTTAGTCTAGGTAGGTGTGGTGTGTTTAGTCTGGGTAGGTGTGGTGTGTTTAGTCTAGGTAGATGTGGTGTGTTTAGTCTAGGTAGATGTAGTGTGTTTAGTCTAGGTAGGTGTGGTGTGTTTAGTCTAGGTAGGTGTGGTGTGTTTAGTCTGGGTAGGTGTGTGAATTTAGTCTGGGAGGTTGTGGTGTGTTTAGTCTAGGTAGGTGTTTTGAGTTTAGTCTAGGTAGGTGTGGTGAGTTTAGTCTAGGTAGGTGTGGTGTGTTTAGTCTAGGTAGGTGTGGTGTGTTTAGTCTGGGTAGGTGTGGTGAGTTTAGTCTGGGTAGTTGTGGTGTGTTTAGTCTAGGTAGGTGTGGTGAGTTTAGTCTAGGTAGTTGTGGTGTGTTTAGTATGGGTAGTTGTGGTGTGTTTAGTCTGGATAGATGTGGTGTGTTTAGTCTAGGTAGTTGTGGTGCGTTTAGTCTAGGTAGGTGTGGTGAGTCTAGGTAACTGTGGTGTGTTTACTCTAGGTATATGTGGTGTGTTTAGTCTTGGTAGGTGTGGTGTGTTTAGTCTTGGTAGGTGTGGTGTGTTTAGTCTAGGTAGGTGTGGTGTGTTTAGTCTAGGTGGGCGTGGTGTGTTTAGTCTAGGTGGGCGTGGTGTGTTTAGTCTAGGTAGGTGTGTTTTAGTCTATGTAGGTGTGGTGTGTTTAGTCTAGGTGGTTGTGTTTTAGTCTAGGTAATTGTGGTGTGTTTAGTCTAGGTAGGCGTGTTTAGTCAGGGTAGGTGTGTTTAGTCTAGGTAGATGTGTTTTGTCTAGGTAGATGTGTTTTTGTCTAGGTAAGTGTGGTGTGTTTAGTCTAGGTAGGAGTGTTTAGTCTAGGTAGGTGTGGTGTGTTTAGTCTAGGTAGATGTGGTGTGTTTAGTCTAGGTGGTTGTGTTTAGTCTAGGTAGATGTGTTTTTGTCTAGGTAAGTGTGGTGTGTTTAGTCTAGGTAGTAGTGTTTAGTCTAGGTAGGTGTGGTGAGTCTAGGTGGGTGTGGTGTGTTTAGTCTAGGTAGATGTGTTTAGTCTAGGTAGTTGTGGTGTGTTTAGTCTAGGTAGTTGTGCTTAGTCTAGGTAGGTGTGTTTTAGTCTAGGTAATTGTGGTGTGCTTAGTCTAGGTAGGCGTGTTTAGTCAGCATAGGTGTGGTTAGTCTAGGTAGGTGTGGTGTGTTTAGTCTAGGTGGGTGTGGTGTGTTTAGTCTAGGTGGGCGTGGTGTGTCTAGCCTAGGTAGGTGTGGTGTGTCTAGCCTAGGTAGGTGTGGTGTGTCTAGCCTAGGTAGGTGTGGTGTGTCTAGCCTAGGTAGGTGTGGTGTGTCTAGCCTAGGTAGGTGTGGTGTGTCTAGCCTAGTTAAGTGCTGTGTGTATAGTCTAGGTAGATGTGGTGTGTTTAGTCTAGTTAGGTGTGGTGTGTTTAGTCTAGTTAGGTGTGGTGTGTTTAGTCTTTGTAGGTGTGGTGTGTTTAGTCTAGTTAGGTGTGGTGTGTTTAGTCTAGTTAGGTGGGGTGTGTTTAGTCTAGGTAGGTGTGGTGTGTTTAGTCTAGGTAGGTGTGGTGTGTTTAGTCTAGGTAGATGTGGTGTGTTTAGTCTTCGTAGGTGTGGTGTGTTTGGTCTAGGTAGGTGTGGTGTGTTTAGTCTTCGTAGGTGTGGTGTGTTTGGTCTAGGTAGGTGTGGTGTGTTTAGTCTAGGTAGGTGTGGTGAGTTTAGTCTAGGTAGGTGTGGTGTGTTTAGTCTAGGTAGGTGTGGTGTGTTTAGTCTGGGTAGGTGTGGTGAGTTTAGTCTGGGTAGTTGTGGTGTGTTTAGTCTAGGTAGGTGTGGTGAGTTTAGTCTAGGTAGTTGTGGTGTGTTTAGTATGGGTAGTTGTGGTGTGTTTAGTCTGGATAGATGTGGTGTGTTTAGTCTAGGTAGTTGTGGTGCGTTTAGTCTAGGTAGGTGTGGTGAGTCTAGGTAACTGTGGTGTGTTTACTCTAGGTATATGTGGTGTGTTTAGTCTTGGTAGGTGTGGTGTGTTTAGTCTTGGTAGGTGTGGTGTGTTTAGTCTAGGTAGGTGTGGTGTGTTTAGTCTAGGTGGGCGTGGTGTGTTTAGTCTAGGTGGGCGTGGTGTGTTTAGTCTAGGTAGGTGTGTTTTAGTCTATGTAGGTGTGGTGTGTTTAGTCTAGGTGGTTGTGTTTTAGTCTAGGTAATTGTGGTGTGTTTAGTCTAGGTAGGCGTGTTTAGTCAGGGTAGGTGTGTTTAGTCTAGGTAGATGTGTTTTGTCTAGGTAGATGTGTTTTTGTCTAGGTAAGTGTGGTGTGTTTAGTCTAGGTAGGAGTGTTTAGTCTAGGTAGGTGTGGTGTGTTTAGTCTAGGTAGATGTGGTGTGTTTAGTCTAGGTGGTTGTGTTTAGTCTAGGTAGATGTGTTTTTGTCTAGGTAAGTGTGGTGTGTTTAGTCTAGGTAGGAGTGTTTAGTCTAGGTAGGTGTGGTGAGTCTAGGTGGGTGTGGTGTGTTTAGTCTAGGTAGATGTGTTTAGTCTAGGTAGTTGTGGTGTGTTTAGTCTAGGTAGTTGTGCTTAGTCTAGGTAGGTGTGTTTTAGTCTAGGTAATTGTGGTGTGCTTAGTCTAGGTAGGCGTGTTTAGTCAGCATAGGTGTGGTTAGTCTAGGTAGGTGTGGTGTGTTTAGTCTAGGTGGGTGTGGTGTGTTTAGTCTAGGTGGGCGTGGTGTGTCTAGCCTAGGTAGGTGTGGTGTGTCTAGCCTAGGTAGGTGTGGTGTGTCTAGCCTAGGTAGGTGTGGTGTGTCTAGCCTAGGTAGGTGTGGTGTGTCTAGCCTAGGTAGGTGTGGTGTGTCTAGCCTAGTTAAGTGCTGTGTGTATAGTCTAGGTAGATGTGGTGTGTTTAGTCTAGTTAGGTGTGGTGTGTTTAGTCTAGTTAGGTGTGGTGTGTTTAGTCTTTGTAGGTGTGGTGTGTTTAGTCTAGTTAGGTGTGGTGTGTTTAGTCTAGTTAGGTGGGGTGTGTTTAGTCTAGGTAGGTGTGGTGTGTTTAGTCTTCGTAGGTGTGGTGTGTTTGGTCTAGGTAGGTGTGGTGTGTTTAGTCTTCGTAGGTGTGGTGTGTTTGGTCTAGGTAGGTGTGGTGTGTTTAGGCTAGTTAGGTGTGGTGTGTTTAGTCTTCGTAGGTGTGGTGTGTTTAGTCTAGGTAGATGTGGTGTGTTTAGTCTTCGTAGGTGTGGTGTGTTTGGTCTAGGTAGGTGTGGTGTGTTTAGGCTAGTTAGGTGTGGTGTGTTTATTCTAGTTAGGTGTGGTGTGTTTAGTCTAGGTAGGTGTGCTGATTCTGCGGACCATTGCCAGAGGCTATGTCAGGAGGCTGGGATCTTACCAGTGAATTATCACCCAAGGAGGAAGTGGGAGGGAGGGTGTTTAGTCTGGGTAGGTGTGGTGAGTTTAGTCTGGGTAGTTGTGGTGTGTTTAGTCTGGATAGATGTGGTGTGTTTAGTCTAGGTAGTTGTGGTGCGTTTAGTCTAGGTAGGTGTGGTGAGTCTAGGTAGATGTGGTGTGTTTACTCTAGGTATATGTGGTGTGTTTAGTCTTGGTAGGTGTGGTGTGTTTAGTCTTGGTAGGTGTGGTGTGTTTAGTCTAGGTAGGTGTGGTGTGTTTAGTCTAGGTGGGCGTGGTGTGTTTAGTCTAGGTGGGCGTGGTGTGTTTAGTCTAGGTAGGTGTGTTTTAGTCTAGGTAGGTGTGGTGTGTTTAGTCTAGGTGGTTGTGTTTTAGTCTAGGTAATTGTGGTGTGTTTAGTCTAGGTAGGCGTGTTTAGTCAGGGTAGGTGTGTTTAGTCTAGGTAGATGTGTTTTGTCTAGGTAGGCGTGGTGTGTTTAGTCTTGGTAGGTGTGGTGTGTTTAGTCTAGGTAGATGTGGTGTGTTTAGTCTAGGTGGTTGTGTTTTAGTCTAGGTAATTGTGGTGTGTTTAGTCTAGGTAGGCGTGTTTAGTCAGGGTAGGTGTGTTTAGTCTAGGTAGATGTGTTTTGTCTAGGTAGGCGTGGTGTGTTTAGTCTTGGTAGGTGTGGTGTGTTTAGTCTAGGTAGATGTGGTGTGTTTAGTCTAGGTGGTTGTGTTTAGTCTAGGTAGATGTGTTTTAGTCTAGGTAAGTGTGGTGTGTTTAGTCTAGGTAGGAGTGTTTAGTCTAGGTAGATGTGGTGTGTTTCGTCTAGGTAGTTGTGTTTAGTCTAGGTAGGTGTGGTGAGTCTAGGTGGGTGTGGTGTGTTTAGTCTAGGTAGATGTGTTTAGTCTAGGTAGGTGTGGTGTGTCTAGCCTAGGTAGGTGTGGTGTGTTTAGTCTAGGTAGGTGTGGTGTGTATAGTCTAGTTAAGTGCTGTGTGTATAGTCTAGGTAGATGTGGTGTGTTTAGTCTAGTTAGGTGTGGTGTGTTTAGTCTAGTTAGGTGTGGTGTGTTTAGTCTTTGTAGGTGTGGTGTGTTTAGTCTAGTTAGGTGTGGTGTGTTTAGTCTAGGTAGGTGGGGTGTGTTTAGTCTAGGTAGGTGTGGTGTGTTTAGTCTTCGTAGGTGTGGTGTGTTTAGTCTAGGTAGATGTGGTGTGTTTAGTCTTCGTAGGTGTGGTGTGTTTGGTCTAGGTAGGTGTGGTGTGTTTAGGCTAGTTAGGTGTGGTGTGTTTATTCTAGTTAGGTGTGGTGTGTTTAGTCTAGTTAGGTGTGCTGATTCTGCGGACCATTGCCAGAGGCTATGTCAGGAGGCTGGGATCTTACCAGTGAATTATCACCCAAGGAGGAAGTGGGAGGGAGGGAGGGGTTGGCAACAGGCATGGCGCTACATTATGATTGAGTGAGGAGTTGTTTAGCTTAGTCACTGTGTGGGCCAGCCAGCCAGTCAGGTTTTATCACTTTATTTTTCTGACTGTCGCCAGAAGAGAATCGGCTTGAAAATAGAGAGGAAGCAGACACAGAAAGATAAACAGAGACACGCTCACGTATTTCAGAGAAGTTTTGAGAAGTTTCAAGTTTTGCGAAGTTTATATTGTACGTGTGGCATTGCCTTTGCAAGAATGGGGCTATGCTGCTCTGAGACCAAGGAGAAATCGTTTGGGATGCTTACGCACTGGAAACAGGTGAATTTGTTTTGCTAGAGAGTCTCTACTCTCATTCCAGTTAAATTAGGAAATTGCTTAAAACAACTTGTCCAAAAGTAGGGACTTGTGCATTGTCAGATTGTATGAATGGATGTGGGTCATACACTTGTGCTGCCATTATAATTAATTAAAACGTTCACTTCACTTTAAACGTTGGTCTTTTGAAGTCCATTTAAGTACAATAGTTTGTCTGTTGGCTTGGATTTTTATATTCATGGATCATATTGTAATCAATTGCATAATAACAGATTATATCTTCTATTAAATACCAAAGAACTTCTCAGTGGGTTGGCATTAGGCTACGTCCAGGGATTTAGATTCTGCGTTTCCGATTTTGTGTCTTTCTTCTAGCTAGAGGGTCAGTCAGTCACACAACGGTTATGTTTTGAAGACCGGGGCCAGTCGGATCATAATCTCATATTGTGTTTCAAACTTGGGAAAACTTGTTCACCAGTTAATAAGAAAAGTAGTAATTGAACAGTCTTTTGCAGACACGCAAAGCGCTATAGCCTACAATGTAAGGGGGAAACTATCAATGTGCATTCATGCACACAACATAATGTACTGGGTGGGATGGATAGGGGTTATCTGAAAAGAATACATTGACATTATTGCAACAATGAGCCTGTTGAAAGCTCTGAGGTTTTTCCATAGCCTGCAGTGGCACACACCTTATCACTGCCTACTTTGAATAATGCACTTGTGGACTATTCAGTGTGTTATGACATACAGTATGTTCACTTAACACTGTGTTACTATTCAGGACTCGTTCACCGCACAAATGTACACTCAATTTCTGGCAGCTCCAAACAACAACGTATTGTTTCGAGTGTGTCTCACAAGTGTCTCACAAGAGTGTGTTCCCCCAGTCCAACAAAACAGGATGTGTGAGTGAAGGCGCACGTTGAGTAGTGTGTCCTCCCGAACACACTCATGTTCCTGTCATCCTGTGTCAACATATAGTACATACAGATGTCAGTATGACCACCGTACGTCTATATGACCACAAGACATAGTCCGCATAGTTCAGAGGTCACAGTGGTCACGATGCAGTGCCTTGATGCCTTCCGTAAAGAATTCATTACAAATTTGCTTGAATGGAATATCTGTTTAGGATTTCGACATTTCCAGTTGGGGAAGTGTCATGGGGTTTCTTTGGATTTATGCACCGTCTCTGACAGTTGGGTTTGTAGTTGAGTGAGGGCAAAGTGTTGATTTATGCACTGTCTCTGACAGTTGGGTTTGTAGTTGAGTGAGGGCAAAGTGTTGATTTATACACTGTCTCTGACAGTTGGGTTTGTAGTTGAGTGAGGGCAAAGTGTTGATTTATGCACTGTCTCTGACAGTTGGGTTTGTAGTTGAGTGAGGGCAAAGTGTTGATTTATGCACTGTCTCTGACAGTTGGGTTTGTAGTTGAGTGAGGGCAAAGTGTTGATTTATGCACTGTCTCTGACAGTTGGGTTTGTAGTTGAGTGAGGGCAAAGTGTTGATTTATGCACTGTCTCTGACAGTTTGGTTTGTAGTTGAGTGAGGGCAAAGTGTTGATTTATGCACTGTCTCTGACAGTTTGGTTTGTAGTTGAGTGAGGGCAAAGTGTTGATTTATGAAAGACGGACGGGCTTCTTTTTTTTTGAAGGTTGTGTTCAGGTTCCAGTCAAGGGGAAATAACAGTATGACGGCCGTTCAATGCTGAAAGAGGAGTGCTTTTTTTGCCCGAAACAACTAGAACCTCTTAGATTGTGTAAATTAGCTGCAGGGTATTTGATTGGCTATTTTTCAGATGACCATATTACTTCTCATATTTGGATTGAAGTTAAGTAGTGTCAAACGTATAAATAGAAGACACACAGAGAAGACACACAGGTGTACAGACACAAATTTAGAGATTCAGATGAAGCAAAGGACCTGCAGGCTAGAGGACCTGCAGACTAGAGGACCTGCAGACTAGAGGACCTGCAGACTAGAGGACCTGCAGACTAGAGGACCTGCAGTGACTAGAGGACCTGCAGACTAGAGGACCTGCAGACTAGAGGACCTGCAGACTAGAGGACCTGCAGACTAGAGGACCTGCAGTGGCTAGAGGACCTGCATTGACTAGAGGACCTGCAGACTAGAGGACCTGCAGTGGCTAGAGGACCTGCAATGGCTGGAGGACCTGCAGTGGCTTCACTCAGCTGTGTAATGTGTGCGTGCGTGTGAGCGTGATGTGTTTGGAGGGAAGACCTCTGTGAGAGCGCCTGTGCAGTGCACGTGATTCTGTTGCCATGGCTTTCAGGTTGTCGTGTAATTGGTTGTTGCTGATTTGTGAGACCTGTGTTTGCTCCCTCTACCCAGCCCTCTCATTCCCTCCCACCATCTTTCTCTCCTTCTGTTGTAGTTTTTGTAGTGAAAAACAAACAAGTAGTCTGGTAACTCCATTAACAACCCCCCATACTTCTCAATGGATATAAAATAACAGTAAACATTGATGGCGCTAGACATATTAAGACGAATGAAGACTGTGTCTGTTGGGGACTAAAAGTGAGGAGTGAGGGAAAGGAGGGGGTAAGAGAGGGAAAGGAGGGGGTGAGAGAGGGAAAGGAGGGGTAAGAGAGGGAAAGGAGGGGGTAAAAGAGGGAAAGGAGGGGGTAAGAGAGGGAAAGGAGGGGGTAAGAGAGGGAAAGGAGGGGTAAGAGAGGGAAAGGAGGGGGTAAGAGAGGGAAAGGAGGGGGTAAGGGAGAAAGTAAGAGAATGGGAGAGGAGGGAGGGAGAGAGAGAAGCAGTAGTTTGGTTGAATACCTACTGCAGTAGTTTGGTTGACTACCTACTGCAGTAGTTTGGCTGAATACCTACTGCAGTAGTTTGGTTGAATACCTACTGCAGTAGTTTGGTTGACTACCTACTGCAGTAGTTTGGTTGACTACCTACTGCAGTAGTTTGGTTGACTACCTACTGCAGTAGTTTGGTTGAATCTGACCCTATGCTGTACATATTTATCTAGAAATGGTTGATTTGTTTACCAAATATCTCAAAACAGGTCTGTCATAAAGCCTATACCCAATAAGAAGACTTCATCCTTATATGGTATCAAACAAACAAGCCTATTCCCTTGGGGTCCAATACTCCCATGTCAACGGAAAGTTCCAGGAAACTATTTATGCTACCCCCGGGACAGCCATATCCTGTTGGTCTCCATTGAGTATACCTAATACGGTGTTGTGTCATTTTCTGTTTCCCCTTTTAGATGTCTTGTTGGTCTATATGCAGTATATCTACAGTTAAATGGTGTCCTGTCATGTTACTCAGTTCATTGTCTTGCTGGTCTATATGCAGTATATCTACAGTTAAATGGTGTCCTGTGATGTTACTTAGTTCATTGCCTTGCTGGTCTATATGCAGTATATCTACAGTTAAATGGTGTGCTGTCATGTTACTCAGTTCATTGTCTTGTTGGTCTAACACAGCAGTTATCAAAGCTTGATGATTAGTTGATGATTTAAATCAGCTGATTTAAATCCCTTGGGATCCCGAGGACTGAGTTTGGGAAACGCTGGTGTACGTGTCGTGTATCTAACCTAGTGTTGTCCTCCTTTTCTGTTACTCCTATTCAAGAGGACACAGTTGATGCCACTACCCGGGGCAGCCATTTCCTATTGGTTTTCATACAGTCTATATAATAATAAAACAACAATATATGCCATTTCAGCAAACGCTTTTATCCAAAGTGACTTAGTCATGCATGCATACATTTATATACGAGTAGGCCCGGGGAACAAACCCACTTTCCTGGAATTGCAAGCTCCATGCTCTACCAACTGAGATACAGAGTCTATCTAATGGCTATCTAACATGGTGTTGTGTCATTTTGTGTCTCCCCAGTTCAAGAGGATGTTGAACCGGGAGCTGACGCACCTGTCGGAGATGAGTCGCTCCGGCAACCAGGTGTCAGAGTTCATCTCCAACACCTTCCTTGGTAAGTCAACACACACACTATTACATACAGTACAAGTACACTTGAAACTAAATAACACATATTATTTATTCCACTGCTTTGATGGATGGACACTAAATGTTCCTCCTCAACCTGAATGGGGATGTTTTGGCTATTATTGGCTTCTCCACCGAGAGAATGAGAAAGAAGGAATACCTGATTAAGCAGGAGGATTGAAAAGGCTGGAGGGACAGAGAGAGAGAGAAAGAGATGTTGCAGAGTGGGGTATCGGTGTGGAGTTGCTCTGCACTAGTTTCAAACCAGTCAGATCTGGTCTGCTGGAGTGTTCCCTCTCTCACTGCAGAGAGAGGGAGAGCTTCTACCCTTCCCAGGGACTCTGGAGTGTTCCCTCTCTCACTGCAGAGAGAGGGAGAGGGAGACCTTCTACCCTTCCCAGGGACTCTGGAGTGTTCCCTCTCTCACTGCAGATAGAGGGAGAGGGAGACCTTCTACCCTTCCCAGGGACTCTGGAGTGTTCCCTCTCTCACTGCAGAGAGAGGGAGAGGGAGACCTTCTACCCTTCCCAGGGACTCTGGAGTGTTCCCTCTCTCACTGCAGAGAGAGGGAGAGGGAGATGGAGACCAAAATTGTTTTGTGTTCTGCATTGATGCATGCACCTGTCAGGTTGAGGCAAACCATCTCTATGCCTCATAGAGAATAGAGTAGTGTGTGAAACAACACACACACACACACACACACACACACACACACACACCACGTGTTACTCACATGTAGCGCCTCAAGAGAGGTCACTTCACCGCCACCACAACAAGCCACCTGCATACTGCCCAGCCCCTCCTCCAAACTATTCTGCTTAATATGACACATTCTACGGATTGTTATGGTTTGGAAAAAAAAGCCTTTTATTTATCCACAACAGTATTCAATCACTTTTCTTGTATTTATCCATAACAGTATTCGTTCACTTTTATTTATCCACAAC
Organism: Oncorhynchus clarkii lewisi; assembly: GCF_045791955.1. Classification (NCBI taxonomy): domain Eukaryota; kingdom Metazoa; phylum Chordata; class Actinopteri; order Salmoniformes; family Salmonidae; genus Oncorhynchus; species Oncorhynchus clarkii. The sequence continues at coordinate 17,092 of NW_027259897.1, forward strand.
AGTATTCATTCACTACTCTACTTGGAATTGATGCCTCATTAAATATTATGGGAAGTTCCAGGAATTTCTCAATAGCTGATTTGTAACAGGTTATTTCTTCGTCATAAGTCATTAATAAAGTGTTTGCTACTTGTTGGCTATTTGCTTCTGGATGTTCCCTGGAGAAGAACAGATAAGGGAAAGGAGAGTGACAGAGATGCGTGAGAGCTAGCAGAAGGGATTGATTGCCATGCTAATTGATGACTATCAGTAGACTGGAAGGAAGGTCTGGTCAGGGGTGTGACAAATGAAATGCGTGTCTGTAAGGAAACTAATACAGACCACTGATACATAGTCATATACAGATGTTGGATCTTAATTTGATCACCCTGCTGTTGAAGGAGATTTCCTACACAGCAGAAAATGCAAACTTATAGTGTATTCAAGGTTTAAAAGGCTTCTAAAGTGTATAATATCCACTTGAAAATGTATCAGCCCATACAAAAAATGTAAATTAATTATAATCCACACAATAATTAATCATGTACTGTTGTTGAAGAATTATTTTCCTGCTGTGAGAAACCAGTCAAATTAAGATCCTACATCTATAGCATCCCTCTCACGTTTGTTGTTGGTATTTAAATAATAAATGAATGTGCCATATCGAGGTAGATGTCCATAAGCACATACATTGTGCTTTATAAATGTACATATCAATATAAATGTTATGCTCTGCGATCATGACTTCACCATTGTTGTTTGCAAGTCTGTATTTTCATTTTACGGTGCAGTAGTTTAACCTCCATCCCTCCCTCCCTGCAGACAAGCAGAATGAGTTGGAATTACCGTGCCCCATGGCCAAGACCAGAGAGTGGAAGAAGAGACCCCACCACCAGACCCAGCTGGAGGGTCAGGGGACCTTGACCCAGATCAGCGGGGTCCGGAAGCTCAACCATTCCACTGGGCTCCAAGGCAGCAGCATCAGCCGCTTTGGGGTCAAGACAGATCAGGAGGACCTGCTGTCTAAGGTACTGGGGAAGTCTGTATTAATAAACACTATGGGCCTGCACAGGAGGATACACTGTTACACAATACATATAAATGTATTGTCTAGCACTGGTATGACTGTCTTTCATGTAGAATAGGGAATCATGTCATCTCTATTCATTCCATTTCTTTCTGCAACATTCAGAATGTTTCACCTCATTTAATTCACCCCAGAGGAGGTTTATTCTATTTAAATTCAATTTAGGAAATTAAGGGAACTTCAGATTCAAGACTCGTTCAAAATAAATAGCATTTTTTGATTGGTAAATTGAAAATGTTAATCTCTCTCTCAGGACCTTGAGAACATTAACAAGTGGGGTTTGAACATCTTCAGGGTGGCCGAGCACTCCCACAACCGCCCGCTCACATGCACCATGTACACCATCTTCCAGGTCAGTGTTCTTCCTCTTTCTCTTCTTCCTCTTCCGTTACTGTCAGAGTGCAGTGTTTCCCCTGCAGGCGCACGCACGCAAACGCACACACACACACACACACACACACACACACACACACACACACACACACACACACACACACCAGGGGTGGTTCGCCAGCACACAGCCTATAGTAGTGTATATCAGTTGTCTGTGTTGACTTAATGTATCCTCATCTTCTGGGTGAGAATCTGAATGATCACTACTGTAGTATAAACATCTAGTCATGAGGATGAATGTTTTACCCAGGTTGATGTTTTACTCAGGTTGATGTTTTAGTCAGGTTGATGTTTTACTCAGGTTGATGTTTTACTCAGGTTGATAGGTTGATGTTTTACTCAGGTTGATGTTTTACTCAGGTTGATGTTTTACTCAGGGTGATGTTTTACTCAGGTTGATGTTTTACTCAGGTTGATAGGTTGATGTTTTACTCAGGTTGTGTGTTACATGTCCCGTGTGTGTCCCGTGCAGGAGCGAGACCTGATGAATACATTTAAAATCCCCACGGACACCTTCGTGACCTTCATGATGACCCTGGAGGCCCACTACCACTCAGACGTAGAATACCACAACAGCCTCCACGCTGCAGACGTGGCCCAGTCCACACACATCCTGCTCTCTACACCCGCTCTGGACGTAAGTCACCTGACCTAGCTCTACTTATTATACTGCTGTTTTCTCTTCTCCCTCCTCTCCCTCTCTTCCTCCACGTATTGTCAGAGACCTAGTTCACATCAGCCCAAATGATAAAGCCCGCAGCCACAGCTTGACTGCATGTTTGCCTTTTAGACCTCTGTAGCTGAAATGCTCAGTGTTGTTGCTTTTTTCATCTGCTGTTTATCCAGTCGGATCTTGAATTACGATTCTGTTCTCTAGCAACATGTCTTCTTGATTTGTTTTGAATATGCCGACTAAAGGGAGTGACAAACACCATCTCCCATAACAGACCTTAAAGTCATAATAAATCATGTATACGAGCAAGTGACACCACTCAACCGAAATATGTCATCGCTGCTCAACCTAGATAGGTCACACAATAATGAGTTACGACCAGATGAATGTGTTACTCTATCTTGCCAAGCAGATTTTTTTTTTACTACAATGTGAAGCCTTTTACTATCAATGTGGAAAACTCATCAAGTCTCTCCGGTTTCCTTTCCTTTTGCTCTGCCCCTGACTCTCGTCCTGTCCAATCATAGGCCGTCTTCACGGATCTGGAGATCTTGGCGGCCGTCTTTGCGGCAGCCATCCATGACGTGGACCACCCTGGGGTCTCCAACCAGTTCCTCATCAACACCAGTGAGTACTTTCTTCTTCAAAAGCTAACAACAGTGACTACTTTCTCCCTCAAAGGCAAATAGTGAGTACTTTATCCCTCAAAAGCTAACAAAATTGAGTACCTTCTCCCTCAAAAACTAGCAACAATGAGTACTTTATCCCTCAAAAGCTAAAAACAGTGAGTACATTATCCCTCAAAAGCTAACAACAGTTAGTACTTTATCCCTCAAAAGCTAACAACAGTGAGTACTTTCTCCCTCAAAAGTGAAAAACAGTGAGTACTTTCTCCTTCAAAAGATAGCAACAGTGAGTACTTTATACCTCAAAAGATAGCAACAGTGAGTACTTTCTCCCTCAAAAGTGAACAACAGTGAGTACTTTATACCTCAAAAGCAAAAAGCAGTGAGTACTTTATCCCTCAAAAGCTAACAGTGAGTACATTCTCCCTCAAAAGCTAGAAAAAGTGAGTACTTTAGCCCTCAAAAGCTAACAGTTAGTACTTTCTCCCTCAAAAGCTAGCAACAGTGAGTACTTTATCCCTCTAAATCTAGCAACAGTGAGTACTTTATATCTCAAAAGCTAACAACAGTGAGTACTTTCTCCCTCAAAAGCTAACATTGAGTACTTTATACCTCAAAAGCAAACAGCAGTGAGTACTTTATCCCTCAAAAGCTAACAACAGTGAGTACTTTATCCCTCAAAAGCAAAAAGCATTGAGTTCTTTATACCTCAAAAGCTAACAACAGTGAGTACTTTATACTTCAAAAGCTAACAACAGTGAGTACTTTATACCTCAAAAGCAAAGCAGTGAGTACTTTAGACCTCAAAAGCTAACAACAGTGAGTACTTTATCCCTCAAAACCTAGCAACAGTGAGTACTTTATACCTCAAAAGCTAATAGTGAGTACTTTCTCCCTCAAAAGCTAACAACAGTGAGTACTTTCTCCCTTAAAAGCTAACAACAGTGAGTACTTTCTCCCTCAAAAGCAAACAGCAGTGAGTACTTTATACCTCAAAAGCAAACAGCAGTGAGTACTTTATCCCTCAAAAGCAAACAATGAGTACTTTATCCCTCAAAAGCAAACAATGAGTACTTTATCCCTCAAAAGCTAACAGTGAGTACTTTCTCCCTCAAAAGCTAACAACAGTGAGTACTTTCTCCCTCAAAAGC
>NW_027259898.1:0-20991 GCF_045791955.1 Oncorhynchus clarkii lewisi
ACCACATCTATTCCACTATTAAACATGCATACAGCCCTCATACCACATCTATTCCACTATTAAACATGCATACAGCCCTCATATCACATCTATTCCACTATTAAACATGCATACAGCCCTCATACCACATCTATTCCACTATTAAACATGCATACAGCCCTCATACCACATCTATTCCACTATTAAACATGCATACAGCCCTCATACCACATCTATTCCACTATTAAACATGCATACAGCCCTCATACCACATCTATTCCACTATTAAACACATCCACCAAATCTACAACATTTCCAAACAGAATTAGGACGATCTCTCGCTCTTCCTCTCATCTAGTAACTCCCTCCCCTCCTCTTGACCATACTTCCTATCTCTCCCTTTCTCTCTCTTTTACTCTCCATCCTTCCTTCTCACTCCTCCTCTCCCTCCAACTCCTCTTTCTCTCTTTTACTCTCCATTCTTCCTTCTCACTCCTCCTCTCCCTCCAACTCCTCTTTCTCTCTCTGCTTCTGCCTCTCTCTGTCATCTCTCCCACCCCCTTTCCATCTCAGGTCGTTGTTCCCCTGTGGTGAAGGAGCTGCGTGTGAAGATGGGCCTGGTGGTCCTCCTCCCCTGTGACCACCCCCATCTCTCCCCTCTCCCCTGCGTCTGGGAGCACCCCCAGGGCCGCCACACCCAGCAGCACCACTCCCACCTGGAGGTCACCGTCTCCGGATCCAGCCTGGGCCTCTACTCCTGCCGCTGCTCAGTCCAGGGTGATTATTCCTGGGGTAGCGAACCCTGCCTCACAGCCTCCTACCAGCTCATCATGGAGGACCTCAGTGTCGAAGGCAGGGTGGACCCGGGGCTGTCGAGATCACCGGTATGGGTGTACATCTCCTATGTCCTGCTGGGGGTGCTGGTTGGAGCTTTAGGAGCCACTGTGTTCCTGAAGAGGCTGTGCTGGAGAGCAGCCCAGCACATCCCATTAGAGGACAGAAATGGGGGGGGAGCCAATCAAGGACAGCAGGGGCGGGGCCCCACCTGCTATGAGAATAAGCTGGTGATGGGTGACACGTCGGGCGGCCAATCGGGAGAGGGCGTTTTGTGAAGAGATGTCCAGAATTGACTTAATTGAAGGGAGTGTTTTGCCAGATGCGGCTTAGAGACTCTCTCTGAGGCTTTCTTTCTTTCTGTCTCTTTCTGTGTGTCTCTCTGTCTCTGCTTCTCTGTAACCAGGTTTCCATCCAACCTTTTTATGTGAGTAAAACATGTCACGACAGGCCTGATGGAAACAGCACATTTTTGGGTAAACTTTCAATATGTCGACAAAGCAAAATACGCTTGACAAGGTGGGATCGTTTTGTGTCTGTAAAGTGAATTATGTGAGAAACGGCGGTGGAAACACCACCTTTATAGGCAGATATTGATGTGATAACCATCATATCGATGCGATGGCATGTTGTGTGGTCCTCACACTACTACTCAGGCAAGCATGCAGTTTATTAGCCTACAGATGAAATAAGTAATGATGAACTTCACAGGGAGGTGATGAGCTTGATGCTCCTTTCCAATAAATATCCAGGGTCCTATTCTGGTGACATGATCGATGCTTGGCTGCCGTTTGACAAATAAAACAAATCTTACTCTTATCAATAATATTGTCATGTAGACTGTCACGAACCGGCTCAAAGCCCGTAACAAAGGGAGACAACGTGGAGATAAGGAGTAACAAAATATATATTTATTAACTAAAGCAACTAAGGAAAATATACAATGATGTGTGTAATCAGTAATCAGTAGTGTAAGTGAGTTTTGCGTGCATGAATGTGATAATGCAGGGTGTTGAAAGGTGCCAAAGCAAACAAACAAAAGGCCACCAAGAACCACAACACAATCTACAAAGGTGTCTGCATGGAGAGTCTCTTCCATGAATGTGGAAGAGGTCTATTTATCCTGGGAGACACCTGGCCCAGGTGTTTCCCATGAAGCTGACGACCCTCCCAACTCCGCCCACCGGCATCCTAATAAGGAAACAAGAACAAAGACAGAATACAGCAGACAGAGTGGGAGGGTCGTCACAAGACAAGCTTACCCCACTGTATCTGCCAGCTGCTGGCTACAGCGTACATACAAGGACCAGAGTGGGCACATTTGCTATTTATCGCAACACAGTTGAAAATTCGATGAAAGCCCGTCATCACCCACTGTCATCACCCACTGTCAGCACCCACTGTCAGCACCAACTGGCATCACCAACTGGCATCACCCACTGTCATCACCAACTGTCATCACCAACTGGCATCACCCACTGGCATCACCCACTGGCATCACCCACTGTTTCCAAGTCAATTTGGTGGAAACTCGGCACTGGTGGGAAAATGTGCATATTTTCCTTATGGATATTTTACAAAATTCACATGAAAATCTGTCGCCAGTTGGATTGAAACCAAGCTAGTGACATCACAGGGTAGGATTAAAAGTGAAAAAGATAGTGATTTCCAAACCGGTAACCAGTTTCTAGCCAGCGGGAGGGTATATACCTGCTCCCCACGTCACCACAAATCTCAGTGTTTGATGAAAATCACTGTTTTTAAAATGTTTTTGCTTTTAATGTCATTGGCTAGAACGTTATATATTTTTCGACAAAACGTAAAAATGCGGCATTTTCATATGTTTAGACACTGGCATTGTGCTGGAGATAATGAACATGAGGATGACAACATGTTTAGACTCTGGCATTGTGCTGGAGATAATGAACATGAGGATGACAACATGTTTAGACTCTGGGATTGTGCTGGAGATAATGAACATGAGGATGACAACATGTTTAGACTCTGGCATTGTGCTGGAGATAATGAACATGAGGATGACAACATGTTTAGACTCTGGCATTGTGCTGGAGATAATGAACATGAGGATGACAACATGTTTAGACTCTGGCATTGTGCTGGAGATAATGAACATGAGGATGACAACATGTTTAGACTCTGGCATTGCGCTGGAGATAATGAACATGAGGATGACAACATGTTTAGACTGGCATTGTGCTGGAGATAATGAACATGAGGAGGACAACATGTTTAGACTCTGGCATTGTGCTGGAGATAATGAACATGAGGATGACAACATGTTTAGACTCTGGCATTGTGCTGGAGATAATGAACATGAACATGACAACATGTTTAGACTCTGGCATTGTGCTGGAGATAATGAACATGAGGATGACAACATGTTTAGACTCTGGCATTGTGCTGGAGATAATGAACATGAGGATGACAACATGTTTAGACTGGCATTGTGCTGGAGATAATGAACATGAGGAGGACAACATGTTTAGACTCTGGCATTGTGCTGGAGATAATGAACATGAGGATGACAACATGTTTAGACTCTGGCATTGTGCTGGAGATAATGAACATGAACATGACAACATGTTTAGACTCTGGCATTGTGCTGGAGATAATGAACATGAGGATGACAACATGTTTAGACTCTGGCATTGTGCTGGAGATAATGAACATGAGGATGACAACATGTTTAGACGCTGGCATTGTGCTGGAGATAATGAACATGAGGATGACAACATGTTTAGACTCTGGCATTGTGCTGGAGATAATGAACATGAGGATGACATCATGTTTAGACTCTGGCATTGTGCTGGAGATCATGAACATGAGGATGACAACATGTTTAGACTCTGGCATTGTGCTGGAGATAATGAACATGACAACATGTTTAGACTCTGGCATTGTGCTGGAAGATAACGAACATGAGGATGACATCATGTTTAGACTCTGGCATTGTGCTGGAGATAATGAACATGAGGATGACAACATGTTTAGACTCTGGCATTGTGCTGGAGATAATGAACATGAGGATGACATCATGTTTAGACTCTGGCATTGTGCTGGAGATCATGAACATGAGGATGACAACATGTTTAGACTCTGGCATTGTGCTGGAGATAATGAACATGAGGATGACAACATGTTTAGACTCTGGCATTGTGCTGGAGATAATGAACATGAGGATGACATCATGTTTAGACTCTGGCATTGTGCTGGAGATAATGAACATGAGGATGACAACATGTTTAGACTCTGGCATTGTGCTGGAGATAATGAACATGAGGATGACAACATGTTTAGACTCTGGCATTGTGCTGGAGATAATGAACATGAGGATGACAACACGTTTAGAATCTGGCATTGTGCTGGAGATAATGAACATGAGGATGACATCATGTTTAGACTCTGGCATTGTGCTGGAGATAATGAACATGAGGATGACAACATGTTTAGACTCTGGCATTGTGCCGGAGATAATGAACATGAGGATGACAACATGTTTAGACTCTGGCATTGTGCTGGAGATAATGAACATGAACATGACAACATGTTTAGACTCTGGCATTGTGCTGGAGATAATGAACATGAGGATGACAACATGTTTAGACTCTGGCATTGTGCTGGAGATAATGAACATGAGGATGACAACATGTTTAGACTGGCATTGTGCTGGAGATAATGAACATGAGGAGGACAACATGTTTAGACTCTGGCATTGTGCTGGAGATAATGAACATGAGGATGACAACATGTTTAGACTCTGGCATTGTGCTGGAGATAATGAACATGAACATGACAACATGTTTAGACTCTGGCATTGTGCTGGAGATAATGAACATGAGGATGACAACATGTTTAGACTCTGGCATTGTGCTGGAGATAATGAACATGAGGATGACAACATGTTTAGACGCTGGCATTGTGCTGGAGATAATGAACATGAGGATGACAACATGTTTAGACTCTGGCATTGTGCTGGAGATAATGAACATGAGGATGACATCATGTTTAGACTCTGGCATTGTGCTGGAGATCATGAACATGAGGATGACAACATGTTTAGACTCTGGCATTGTGCTGGAGATAATGAACATGACAACATGTTTAGACTCTGGCATTGTGCTGGAAGATAACGAACATGAGGATGACATCATGTTTAGACTCTGGCATTGTGCTGGAGATAATGAACATGAGGATGACAACATGTTTAGACTCTGGCATTGTGCTGGAGATAATGAACATGAGGATGACATCATGTTTAGACTCTGGCATTGTGCTGGAGATCATGAACATGAGGATGACAACATGTTTAGACTCTGGCATTGTGCTGGAGATAATGAACATGAGGATGACAACATGTTTAGACTCTGGCATTGTGCTGGAGATAATGAACATGAGGATGACATCATGTTTAGACTCTGGCATTGTGCTGGAGATAATGAACATGAGGATGACAACATGTTTAGACTCTGGCATTGTGCTGGAGATAATGAACATGAGGATGACAACATGTTTAGACTCTGGCATTGTGCTGGAGATAATGAACATGAGGATGACAACACGTTTAGAATCTGGCATTGTGCTGGAGATAATGAACATGAGGATGACATCATGTTTAGACTCTGGCATTGTGCTGGAGATAATGAACATGAGAACATGTTTAGACTCTGGCATTGTGCTGGAGATAATGAACATGAAGATGACAACATGTTTAGACTCTGGCATTGTGCTGGAGATAATGAACATGAGGATGACAACATGTTTAGACTCTGGCATTGTGCTGGAGATAATGAACATGAGGATGACATCATGTTTAGACTCTGGCATTGTGCTGGAGATAATGAACATGAGGATGACAACATGTTTAGACTCTGGCATTGTGCTGGAGATAATGAACATGAGGATGACAACATGTTTAGACTCTGGCATTGTGCTGGAGATAATGAACATGAGGACGACATCATGTTTAGACTCTGGCATTGTGCTGGAGATAATGAACATGAGGATGACAACATGTTTAGACTCTGGCATTGTGCTGGAGATAATGAACATGAGGATGACAACATGTTTAGACTCTGGCATTGTGCTGGAGATAATGAACATGAGGATGACAACATGTTTAGACTCTGGCATTGTGCTGGAGATAATGAACATGAGGATGACATCATGTTTAGACTCTGGCATTGTGCTGGAGATCATGAACATGAGGATGACAACATGTTTAGACTCTGGCATTGTGCTGGAGATAATGAACATGAGGATGACAACATGTTTAGACTCTGGCATTGTGCTGGAGATAATGAACATGAGGATGACATCATGTTTAGACTCTGGCATTGTGCTGGAGATAATGAACATGAGGATGACAACATGTTTAGACTCTGGCATTGTGCTGGAGATAATGAACATGAGGATGACAACATGTTTAGACTCTGGCATTGTGCTGGAGATAATGAACATGAGGATGACAACATGTTTAGAATCTGGCATTGTGCTGGAGATAATGAACATGAGGATGACATCATGTTTAGACTCTGGCATTGTGCTGGAGATAATGAACATGAGAACATGTTTAGACTCTGGCATTGTGCTGGAGATAATGAACATGAAGATGACAACATGTTTAGACTCTGGCATTGTGCTGGAGATAATGAACATGAGGATGACATCATGTTTAGACTCTGGCATTGTGCTGGAGATAATGAACATGAAAACATGTTTAGACTCTGGCATTGTGCTGGAGATAATGAACATGAGGATGACAACATGTTTAGACTCTGGCATTGTGCTGGAGATAATGAACATGAGGACGACATCATGTTTAGACTCTGGCATTGTGCTGGAGATAATGAACATGAGGATGACAACATGTTTAGACTCTGGCATTGTGCTGGAGATAATGAACATGAGGATGACAACATGTTTAGACTCTGGCATTGTGCTGGAGATAATGAACATGAGGATGACAACATGTTTAGACTCTGGGATTGTGCTGGAGATAATGAACATGAGGATGACAACATGTTTAGACTCTGGCATTGTGCTGGAGATAATGAACATGAGGATGACAACATGTTTAGACTCTGGCATTGTGCTGGAGATAATGAACATGAGGATGACAACATGTTTAGACTCTGGCATTGTGCTGGAGATAATGAACATGAGGATGACAACATGTTTAGACTCTGGCATTGTGCTGGAGATAATGAACATGAGGATGACATGAGGATGACAACATGTTTAGACTCTGGCATTGTGCTGGAGATAATGAACATGAGGATGACAACATGTTTAGACTCTGGCATTGTGCTGGAGATAATGAACATGAGGATGACAACATGTTTAGACTCTGGCATTGTGCTGGAGATAATGAACATGAGGATGACAACATGTTTAGACTCTGGCATTGTGCTGGAGATCATGAACATGAGGATGACAACATGTTTAGACTCTGGCATTTGTGCTGGAGATAATGAACATGAGGATGACAACATGTTTAGACTCTGGCATTTGTGCTGGAGATAATGAACATGACAACATGTTTAGACTCTGGCATTGTGCTGGAAGATAACGAACATGAGGATGACATCATGTTTAGACTCTGGCATTGTGCTGGAGATAATGAACATGAGGATGACATCATGTTTAGACTCTGGCATTGTGCTGGAGATAATGAACATGAGGATGACAACATGTTTAGACTCTGGCATTGTGCTGGAGATAACAAACATGAGGATGACATCATGTTTAGACTCTGGCATTGTGCTGGAGATAATGAACATGAGGATGACATCATGTTTAGACTCTGGCATTGTGCTGGAGATAATGAACATGACAACATGTTTAGACTCTGGCATTGTGCTGGAGATAATGAACATGAGGATGACAACATGTTTAGACTCTGGCATTGTGCTGGAGATAATGAACATGAGGATGACATCATGTTTAGACTCTGGCATTGTGCTGGAGATAATGAACATGAGGATGACAACATGTTTAGACTCTGGCATTGTGCTGGAGATAATGAACATGAGGATGACAACATGTTTAGACTCTGGCATTGTGCTGGAGATCATGAACATGAAGATGACAACATGTTTAGACTCTGGGATTGTGCTGGAGATAATGAACATGAGGATGACAACATGTTTAGACTCTGGCATTGTGCTGGAGATAATGAACATGAGGATGACAACATGTTTAGACTCTGGCATTGTGCTGGAGATAATGAACATGAGGATGACAACATGTTTAGACTCTGGCATTGTGCTGGAGATAATGAACATGAGGATGACAACATGTTTAGACTCTGGCATTGTGCTGGAGATAATGAACATGAGGATGACAACATGTTTAGACTCTGGCATTGTGCTGGAGATAATGAACATGAGGATGACATCATGTTTAGACTCTGGCATTGTGCTGGAGATAATGAACATGAGGATGACAACATGTTTAGACTCTGGCATTGTGCTGGAGATAATGAACATGAGGATGACAACATGTTTAGACTCTGGCATTGTGCTGGAGATAATGAACATGAGGATGACAACATGTTTAGACTCTGGCATTGTGCTGGAGATAATGAACATGAGGATGACAACATGTTTAGACTCTGGCATTGTGCTGGAGATAATGAACATGAGGATGACAACATGTTTAGACTCTGGCATTGTGCTGGAGATAATGAACATGAGGATGACAACATGTTTAGACTCTGGCATTGTGCTGGAGATAATGAACATGAGGATGACAACATGTTTAGACTCTGGCATTGTGCTGGAGATAATGAACATGAGGATGACAACATGTTTAGACTCTGGCATTGTGCTGGAGATAATGAACATGAGGATGACAACATGTTTAGACTCTGGCATTGTGCTGGAGATGAGGATGACAACATAGACTCTGGCATTGTGCTGGAGATAATGAACATGAGGATGACAACATGTTTAGACTCTGGCATTGTGCTGGAGATAATGAACATGAGGATGACAACATGTTTAGACTCTGGCATTGTGCTGGAGATCATGAACATGAGGATGACAACATGTTTAGACTCTGGCATTGTGCTGGAGATAATGAACATGAGGAGGACAACATGTTTAGACTCTGGCATTGTGCTGGAGATCATGAACATGAGGATGACAACATGTTTAGACTCTGGCATTGTGCTGGAAGATAACGAACATGAGGATGACATCATGTTTAGACTCTGGCATTGTGCTGGAGATAATGAACATGAGGATGACATCATGTTTAGACTCTGGCATTGTGCTGGAGATAATGAACATGAGGATGACAACATGTTTAGACTCTGGCATTGTGCTGGAGATAATGAACATGAGGATGACATCATGTTTAGACTCTGGCATTGTGCTGGAGATAATGAACATGAGGATGACATCATGTTTAGACTCTGGCATTGTGCTGGAGATAATGAACATGAGGATGAACATGTTTAGACTCTGGCATTGTGCTGGAGATAATGAACATGAGGATGACAACATGTTTAGACTCTGGCATTGTGCTGGAGATAATGAACATGAGGATGACATCATGTTTAGACTCTGGCATTGTGCTGGAGATAATGAACATGAGGATGACAACATGTTTAGACTCTGGCATTGTGCTGGAGATAATGAACATGAGGATGACAACATGTTTAGACTCTGGCATTGTGCTGGAGATCATGAACATGAAGATGACAACATGTTTAGACTCATTGTGCTGGAGATAATGAACATGAGGATGACAACATGTTTAGACTCTGGCATTGTGCTGGAGATAATGAACATGAGGATGACAACATGTTTAGACTCTGGCATTGTGCTGGAGATAATGAACATGAGGATGACAACATGTTTAGACTCTGGCATTGTGCTGGAGATAATGAACATGAGGATGACAACATGTTTAGACTCTGGCATTGTGCTGGAGATAATGAACATGAGGATGACATCATGTTTAGACTCTGGCATTGTGCTGGAGATAATGAACATGAGGATGACATCATGTTTAGACTCTGGCATTGTGCTGGAGATCATGAACATGAGGATGACAACATGTTTAGACTCTGGCATTGTGCTGGAGATAATGAACATGAGGATGACAACATGTTTAGACTCTGGCATTGTGCTGGAGATAATGAACATGAGGATGACATCATGTTTAGACTCTGGCATTGTGCTGGAGATAATGAACATGAGGATGACAACATGTTTAGACTCTGGCATTGTGCTGGAGATAATGAACATGAGGATGACAACATGTTTAGACTCTGGCATTGTGCTGGAGATAATGAACATGAGGATGACAACATGTTTAGACTCTGGCATTGTGCTGGAGATAATGAACATGAGGATGACAACATGTTTAGACTCTGGCATTGTGCTGGAGATAATGAACATGATGACAACATGTTTAGACTCTGGCATTGTGCTGGAGATAATGAACATGAGGATGACAACATGTTTAGACTCTGGCATTGTGCTGGAGATAATGAACATGAGGATGACATCATGTTTAGACTCTGGCATTGTGCTGGAGATAATGAACATGATGACAACATGTTTAGACTCTGGCATTGTGCTGGAGATAATGAACATGAGGATGACAACATGTTTAGACTCTGGCATTGTGCTGGAGATAATGAACATAGACTCTGGACGACATCATGTTTAGACTCTGGCATTGTGCTGGAGATAATGAACATGAGGATGACAACATGTTTAGACTCTGGCATTGTGCTGGAGATAATGAACATGAGGATGACAACATGTTTAGACTCTGGCATTGTGCTGGAGATAATGAACATGAGGATGACAACATGTTTAGACTCTGGCATTGTGCTGGAGATAATGAACATGAGGATGACAACATGTTTAGACTCTGGCATTGTGCTGGAGATCATGAACATGAGGATGACAACATGTTTAGACTCTGGCATTGTGCTGGAGATAATGAACATGAGGATGACAACATGTTTAGACTCTGGCATTGTGCTGAACATGAGGATGCATGTTTAGACTCTGGCATTGTGCTGGAGATAATGAACATGAGGATGACAACATGTTTAGACTCTGGCATTGTGCTGGAGATAATGAACATGAGGATGACATCATGTTTAGACTCTGGCATTGTGCTGGAGATAATGAACATGAGAACATGTTTAGACTCTGGCATTGTGCTGGAGATAATGAACATGAGGATGACAACATGTTTAGACTCTGGCATTGTGCTGGAGATAATGAACATGAGGATGACAACATGTTTAGACTCTGGCATTGTGCTGGAGATAATGAACATGAGGATGACAACATGTTTAGACTCTGGCATTGTGCTGGAGATAATGAACATGAGGATGACAACATGTTTAGACTCTGGCATTGTGCTGGAGATAATGAACATGAGGACATGAGGATGACATCATGTTTAGACTCTGGCATTGTGCTGGAGATAATGAACACTCTGGCAGGATGAACATGAGGATGAACATGTTTAGACTCTGGCATTGTGCTGGAGATAATGAACATGAGGATGACAACATGTTTAGACTCTGGCATTGTGCTGGAGATAATGAACATGAGGATGACAACATGTTTAGACTCTGGCATTGTGCTGGAGATAATGAACATGAGGATGACAACATGTTTAGACTCTGGCATTGTGCTGGAGATAATGAACATGAGGATGACAACATGTTTAGACTCTGGCATTGTGCTGGAGATAATGAACATGAGGATGACAACATGTTTAGACTCTGGCATTGTGCTGGAGATAATGAACATGAGGATGACAACATGTTTAGACTCTGGCATTGTGCTGGAGATAATGAACATGAGGATGACAACATGTTTAGACTCTGGCATTGTGCTGGAGATAATGAACATGAGGATGACAACATGTTTAGACTCTGGCATTGTGCTGGAGATAATGAACATGAGGATGACAACATGTTTAGACATTCTGGCATTGTGCTGGAGATAATGAACATGAGGATGACAACATGTTTAGACTCTGGCATTGTGCTGGAGATAATGAACATGAGGATGACAACATGTTTAGACTCTGGCATTGTGCTGGAGATAATGAACATGAGGATGACAACATGTTTAGACTCTGGCATTGTGCTGGAGATAATGAACATGACAACATGTTTAGACTCTGGCATTGTGCTGGAAGATGAACATGAGGATGACATCATGTTTAGACTCTGGCATTGTGCTGGAGATAATGAACATGAGGATGACATCATGTTTAGACTCTGGCATTGTGCTGGAGATAATGAACATGAGGATGACAACATGTTTAGACTCTGGCATTGTGCTGGAGATAATGAACATGAGGATGACAACATGTTTAGACTCTGGCATTGTGCTGGAGATAATGAACATGAGGATGACATCATGTTTAGACTCTGGCATTGTGCTGGAGATAATGAACATGAGAACATGTTTAGACTCTGGCATTGTGCTGGAGATAATGAACATGAGGATGACAACATGTTTAGAATCTGGCATTGTGCTGGAGATAATGAACATGAGGATGACATCATGTTTAGACTCTGGCATTGTGCTGGAGATAATGAACATGAGGATGACAACATGTTTAGACTCTGGCATTGTGCTGGAGATAATGAACATGAGGATGACAACATGTTTAGACTCTGGCATTGTGCTGGAGATAATGAACATGAGGATGACAACATGTTTAGACTCTGGGCATTGTGCTGGAGATAATGAACATGAGGATGACAACATGTTTAGACTCTGGCATTGTGCTGGAGATAATGAACATGAGGATGACAACATGTTTAGACTCTGGCATTGTGCTGGAGATAATGAACATGAGGATGACAACATGTTTAGACTCTGGCATTGTGCTGGAGATAATGAACATGTTTAGACTCTGGCATTGTGCTGGAGATAATGACAACATGTTTAGACTCTGGCATTGTGCTGGAGATAATGAACATGAGGATGACAACATGTTTAGACTCTGGCATTGTGCTGGAGATAATGAACATGAGGATGACATCATGTTTAGACTCTGGCATTGTGCTGGAGATAATGAACATGAGGATGACAACATGTTTAGACTCTGGCATTGTGCTGGAGATAATGAACATGAGGATGACAACATGTTTAGACTCTGGCATTGTGCTGGAGATAATGAACATGAGGATGACAACATGTTTAGACTCTGGCATTGTGCTGGAGATAATGAACATGAGGATGACAACATGTTTAGACTCTGGCATTGTGCTGGAGATAATGAACATGAGGATGACAACATGTTTAGACTCTGGCATTGTGCTGGAGATGACAACATGAACATGAAGATGACAACATGTTTAGACTCTGGCATTGTGCTGGAGATAATGAACATGAGGATGACAACATGTTTAGACTCTGGCATTGTGCTGGAGATAATGAACATGAGGATGACAACATGTTTAGACTCTGGCATTGTGCTGGAGATAATGAACATGAGGATGACAACATGTTTAGACTCTGGCATTGTGCTGGAGATAATGAACATGACAACATGTTTAGACTCTGGCATTGTGCTGGAGATAATGAACATGAGGATGACATCATGTTTAGACTCTGGCATTGTGCTGGAGATAATGAACATGAGGATGACAACATGTTTAGACTCTGGCATTGTGCTGGAGATAATGAACATGAGGATGACAACATGTTTAGACTCTGGCATTGTGCTGGAGATAATGAACATGAGGATGACAACATGTTTAGACTCTGGCATTGTGCTGGAGATAATGAACATGAGGATGACAACATGTTTAGACTCTGGCATTGTGCTGGAGATAATGAACATGAGGATGACATCATGTTTAGACTCTGGCATTGTGCTGGAGATCATGAACATGAGGATGACAACATGTTTAGACTCTGGCATTGTGCTGGAGATAATGAACATGAGGATGACAACATGTTTAGACTCTGGCATTGTGCTGGAGATAATGAACATGAGGATGACAACATGTTTAGACTCTGGCATTGTGCTGGAGATAATGAACATGACAACATGTTTAGACTCTGGCATTGTGCTGGAAGATAACGAACATGAGGATGACATCATGTTTAGACTCTGGCATTGTGCTGGAGATAATGAACATGAGGATGACATCATGTTTAGACTCTGGCATTGTGCTGGAGATAATGAACATGAGGATGACAACATGTTTAGACTCTGGCATTGTGCTGGAGATAATGAACATGAGGATGACAACATGTTTAGACTCTGGCATTGTGCTGGAGATAATGAACATGAGGATGACAACATGTTTAGACTCTGGCATTGTGCTGGAGATAATGAACATGAGGAGGACAACATGTTTAGACTCTGGCATTGTGCTGGAGATCATGAACATGAGGATGACAACATGTTTAGACTCTGGGATTGTGCTGGAGATAATGAACATGAGGATGACAACATGTTTAGACTCTGGCATTGTGCTGGAGATAATGAACATGAGGATGACAACATGTTTAGACTCTGGCATTGTGCTGGAGATAATGAACATGAGGATGACAACATGTTTAGACTCTGGCATTGTGCTGGAGATAATGAACATGAGGATGACAACATGTTTAGACTCTGGCATTGTGCTGGAGATAATGAACATGAGGATGACAACATGTTTAGACTCTGGCATTGTGCTGGAGATAATGAACATGAGGATGACATCATGTTTAGACTCTGGCATTGTGCTGGAGATAATGAACATGAGGATGACATCATGTTTAGACTCTGGCATTGTGCTGGAGATAATGAACATGAGGATGACAACATGTTTAGACTCTGGCATTGTGCTGGAGATAATGAGCATGAGGATGACAACATGTTTAGACTCTGGCATTTTGCTGGAGATAATGAACATGAGGATGACATCATGTTTAGACTCTGGCATTGTGCTGGAGATCATGAACATGGGGATGACAACATGTTTAGATTCTGGCATTGTGCTGGAGATAATGAACATGAGGATGACAACATGTTTAGACTCTGGCATTGTGCTGGAGATAATGAACATGAGGATGACAACATGTTTAGACTCTGGCATTGTGCTGGAGATAATGAACATGACAACATGTTTAGACTCTGGCATTGTGCTGGAAGATAACGAACATGAGGATGACATCATGTTTAGACTCTGGCATTGTGCTGGAGATAATGAACATGAGGATGACATCATGTTTAGACTCTGGCATTGTGCTGGAGATAATGAACATGAGGATGACAACATGTTTAGACTCTGGCATTGTGCTGGAGATAATGAACATGAGGATGACAACATGTTTAGACTCTGGCATTGTGCTGGAGATAATGAACATGAGGATGACAACATGTTTAGACTCTGGCATTGTGCTGGAGATCATGAACATGAGGATGACAACATGTTTAGACTCTGGCATTTGTGCTGGAGATAATGAACATGACAACATGTTTAGACTCTGGCATTGTGCTGGAAGATAATGAACATGAGGATGACATCATGTTTAGACTCTGGCATTGTGCTGGAGATAATGAACATGACAACATGTTTAGACTCTGGCATTGTGCTGGAAGATAACGAACATGAGGATGACATCATGTTTAGACTCTGGCATTGTGCTGGAGATAATGAACATGAGGATGACATCATGTTTAGACTCTGGCATTGTGCTGGAGATAATGAACATGAGGATGACAACATGTTTAGACTCTGGCATTGTGCTGGAGATAATGAACATGAGGATGACAACATGTTTAGACTCTGGCATTGTGCTGGAGATAATGAACATGAGGATGACAACATGTTTAGACTCTGGCATTGTGCTGGAGATCATGAACATGAGGATGACAACATGTTTAGACTCTGGCATTTGTGCTGGAGATAATGAACATGACAACATGTTTAGACTCTGGCATTGTGCTGGAAGATAATGAACATGAGGATGACATCATGTTTAGACTCTGGCATTGTGCTGGAGATAATGAACATGAGGATGACAACATGTTTAGACTCTGGCATTGTGCTGGAGATAATGAACATGAGGATGACATCATGTTTAGACTCTGGCATTGTGCTGGAGATAATGAACATGAGGATGACAACATGTTTAGACTCTGGCATTGTGCTGGAGATAATGAACATGAGGATGACAACATGTTTAGACTCTGGCATTGTGCTGGAGATAATGAACATGAGGATGACAACATGTTTAGACTCTGGCATTGTGCTGGAGATAATGAACATGAGGATGACAACATGTTTAGACTCTGGCATTGTGCTGGAGATAATGAACATGAGGATGACAACATGTTTAGACTCTGGCATTGTGCTGGAGATAATGAACATGACATGACAACATGTTTAGACTCTGGCATTGTGCTGGAGATAATGAACATGAGGATGACATCATGTTTAGACTCTGGCATTGTGCTGGAGATAATGAACATGAGGATGACATCATGTTTAGACTCTGGCATTGTGCTGGAGATAATGAACATGAGGATGACAACATGTTTAGACTCTGGCATTGTGCTGGAGATAATGAACATGAGGATGACATCATGTTTAGACTCTGGCATTGTGCTGGAGATAATGAACATGAGGATGACAACATGTTTAGACTCTGGCATTGTGCTGGAGATAATGAACATGAGGATGACAACATGTTTAGACTCTGGCATTGTGCTGGAGATAATGAACATGAGGATGACAACATGTTTAGACTCTGGCATTGTGCTGGAGATAATGAACATGAGGATGACAACATGTTTAGACTCTGGCATTGTGCTGGAGATAATGAACATGAGGATGACAACATGTTTAGACTCTGGCATTGTGCTGGAGATAATGAACATGAGGATGACAACATGTTTAGACTCTGGCATTGTGCTGGAGATAATGAACATGAGGATGACAACATGTTTAGACTCTGGCATTGTGCTGGAGATAATGAACATGAGGATGACAACATGTTTAGACTCTGGCATTGTGCTGGAGATAATGAACATGAGGATGACAACATGTTTAGACTCTGGCATTGTGCTGGAGATAATGAACATGAGGATGACAACATGTTTAGACTCTGGCATTGTGCTGGAGATAATGAACATGAGGATGACATCATGTTTAGACTCTGGCATTGTGCTGGAGATAATGAACATGAGGATGACATCATGTTTAGACTCTGGCATTGTGCTGGAGATAATGAACATGAGGATGACAACATGTTTAGACTCTGGCATTGTGCTGGAGATAATGAACATGAGGATGACAACATGTTTAGACTCTGGCATTGTGCTGGAGATAATGAACATGAGGATGACAACATGTTTAGACTCTGGCATTGTGCTGGAGATAATGAACATGAGGATGACAACATGTTTAGACTCTGGCATTGTGCTGGAGATAATGAACATGAGGATGACAACATGTTTAGACTCTGGCATTGTGCTGGAGATAATGAACATGAGGATGACAACATGTTTAGACTCTGGCATTGTGCTGGAGATAATGAACATGAGGATGACAACATGTTTAGACTCTGGCATTGTGCTGGAGATAATGAACATGAGGATGACAACATGTTTAGACTCTGGCATTGTGCTGGAGATAATGAACATGAGGATGACAACATGTTTAGACTCTGGCATTGTGCTGGAGATAATGAACATGAGGATGACATCATGTTTAGACTCTGGCATTGTGCTGGAGATAATGAACATGAGGATGACATCATGTTTAGACTCTGGCATTGTGCTGGAGATAATGAACATGAGGATGACAACATGTTTAGACTCTGGCATTGTGCTGGAGATAATGAACATGAGGATGACAACATGTTTAGACTCTGGCATTGTGCTGGAGATAATGAACATGAGGATGACAACATGTTTAGACTCTGGCATTGTGCTGGAGATAATGAACATGAGGATGACAACATGTTTAGACTCTGGCATTGTGCTGGAGATAATGAACATGAGGATGACAACATGTTTAGACTCTGGCATTGTGCTGGAGATAATGAACATGAGGATGACAACATGTTTAGACTCTGGCATTGTGCTGGAGATAATGAACATGAGGATGACAACATGTTTAGACTCTGGCATTGTGCTGGAGATAATGAACATGACAACATGTTTAGACTCTGGCATTGTGCTGGAGATAATGAACATGAGGATGACATCATGTTTAGACTCTGGCATTGTGCTGGAGATAATGAACATGAGGATGACATCATGTTTAGACTCTGGCATTGTGCTGGAGATAATGAACATGAGGATGACAACATGTTTAGACTCTGGCATTGTGCTGGAGATAATGAACATGAGGATGACAACATGTTTAGACTCTGGCATTGTGCTGGAGATAATGAACATGAGGATGACAACATGTTTAGACTCTGGCATTGTGCTGGAGATAATGAACATGAGGATGACAACATGTTTAGACTCTGGCATTGTGCTGGAGATAATGAACATGAGGATGACAACATGTTTAGACTCTGGCATTGTGCTGGAGATAATGAACATGAGGATGACAACATGTTTAGACTCTGGCATTGTGCTGGAGATAATGAACATGAGGATGACAACATGTTTAGACTCTGGCATTGTGCTGGAGATAATGAACATGAGGATGACAACATGTTTAGACTCTGGCATTGTGCTGGAGATAATGAACATGAGGATGACAACATGTTTAGACTCTGGCATTGTGCTGGAGATAATGAACATGAGGATGACAACATGTTTAGACTCTGGCATTGTGCTGGAGATAATGAACATGAGGATGACAACATGTTTAGACTCTGGCATTGTGCTGGAGATAATGAACATGAGGATGACAACATGTTTAGACTCTGGCATTGTGCTGGAGATAATGAACATGAGGATGACAACATGTTTAGACTCTGGCATTGTGCTGGAGATAATGAACATGACAACATGTTTAGACTCTGGCATTGTGCTGGCATTGTGCTGGAGATAATGAACATGAGGATGACATCATGTTTAGACTCTGGCATTGTGCTGGAGATAATGAACATGAGGATGACAACATGTTTAGACTCTGGCATTGTGCTGGAGATAATGAACATGAGGATGACAACATGTTTAGACTCTGGCATTGTGCTGGAGATAATGAACATGAGGATGACAACATGTTTAGACTCTGGCATTGTGCTGGAGATAATGAACATGCAGGATGACAACATGTTTAGACTCTGGCATTGTGCTGGAGATAATGAACATGAGGATGACAACATGTTTAGACTCTGGCATTGTGCTGGAGATAATGAACATGAGGATGACAACATGTTTAGACTCTGGCATTGTGCTGGAGATAATGAACATGAGGATGACAACATGTTTAGACTCTGGCATTGTGCTGGAGATAATGAACATGAGGATGACAACATGTTTAGACTCTGGCATTGTGCTGGAGATAATGAACATGAGGATGACAACATGTTTAGACTCTGGCATTGTGCATGGACTCTGGATAATGAACATGAGGATGACAACATGTTTAGACTCTGGCATTGTGCTGGAGATAATGAACATGAGGATGACAACATGTTTAGACTCTGGCATTGTGCTGGAGATAATGAACATGAGGATGACAACATGTTTAGACTCTGGCATTGTGCTGGAGATAATGAACATGAGGATGACAACATGTTTAGACTCTGGCATTGTGCTGGAGATAATGAACATGAGGATGACAACATGTTTAGACTCTGGCATTGTGCTGGAGATAATGAACATGAGGATGACAACATGTTTAGACTCTGGCATTGTGCTGGAGATAATGAACATGAGGATGACAACATGTTTAGACTCTGGCATTGTGCTGGAGATAATGAACATGAGGATGACAACATGTTTAGACTCTGGCATTGTGCTGGAGATAATGAACATGAGGATGACAACATGTTTAGACTCTGGCATTGTGCTGGAGATAATGAACATGAGGATGACAACATGTTTAGACTCTGGCATTGTGCTGGAGATAATGAACATGAGGATGACAACATGTTTAGACTCTGGCATTGTGCTGGAGATAATGAACATGAGGATGACAACATGTTTAGACTCTGGCATTGTGCTGGAGATAATGAACATGAGGATGACAACATGTTTAGACTCTGGCATTGTGCTGGAGATAATGAACATGAGGATGACAACATGTTTAGACTCTGGCATTGTGCTGGAGATAATGAACATGAGGATGACAACATGTTTAGACTCTGGCATTGTGCTGGAGATAATGAACATGAGGATGACAACATGTTTAGACTCTGGCATTGTGCTGGAGATAATGAACATGAGGATGACAACATGTTTAGACTCTGGCATTGTGCTGGAGATAATGAACATGAGGATGACAACATGTTTAGACTCTGGCATTGTGCTGGAGATAATGAACATGAGGATGACAACATGTTTAGACTCTGGCATTGTGCTGGAGATAATGAACATGAGGATGACAACATGTTTAGACTCTGGCATTGTGCTGGAGATAATGAACATGAGGATGACAACATGTTTAGACTCTGGCATTGTGCTGGAGATAATGAACATGAGGATGACAACATGTTTAGACTCTGGCATTGTGCTGGAGATAATGAACATGAGGATGACAACATGTTTAGACTCTGGCATTGTGCTGGAGATAATGAACATGAGGATGACAACATGTTTAGACTCTGGCATTGTGCTGGAGATAATGAACATGAGGATGACAACATGTTTAGACTCTGGCATTGTGCTGGAGATAATGAACATGAGGATGACAACATGTTTAGACTCTGGCATTGTGCTGGAGATAATGAACATGAGGATGACAACATGTTTAGACTCTGGCATTGTGCTGGAGATAATGAACATGAGGATGACAACATGTTTAGACTCTGGCATTGTGCTGGAGATAATGAACATGAGGATGACAACATGTTTAGACTCTGGCATTGTGCTGGAGATAATGAACATGAGGATGACAACATGTTTAGACTCTGGCATTGTGCTGGAGATAATGAACATGAGGATGACAACATGTTTAGACTCTGGCATTGTGCTGGAGATAATGAACATGAGGATGACAACATGTTTAGACTCTGGCATTGTGCTGGAGAT